>NW_026866409.1:0-57848 GCF_026571515.1 Ruditapes philippinarum
ATTTAAATTGTGTTTACAATCAAATCAATCGATCGATCGATCAACCAACCAACCAATCAATCACAGCATCATGTTAAATAACATAAAATCATTTACTCATGTTTATATAAGGATACATTTATATTATAATATACATTGTATATTAAAGCCATCTATGAGACCGCATGCAAACCACTTTTTTCTACAGTCCCCCAATTTGAAAATGAAAACTGTTTTCCAGGTATACCTTAATGCAAAAAAAAAAAAAAAAAAAAAATTTATAAACATAAAATTCTATGCTTAGAATAGGGGCATAACTTTTTACCAAAATGTTCCCTTTTTTGGATTACCTGCTGTTTAACACATAGTCTAGAAAGTCTACAGAAAAAAATCTTTGACACTTCTGTAAATTGAACCTTAACATAACTTAAATAAAATGCCGATGCAAATAAGGGGTTATGACAATAACGCAATCTCTTTTTCCAATTTTTTTAAACAGTCAAGCTAAAGCTGATATGAATTAGTCTGTCAACAAATTTTTACATAAACAGAGATGATCGTGCATATTAAATCACAAACTTGTTTGCATATGTTGCACCTACTGTATTTTATTTTAAAATGAAATTATGAATTTATACATCGAGATTGGTTTATCATGCATCCAAGCTCAAAAACTCCATGACAATATACATTAAATACAGACTTATTGACCCCTTACCTGCTATATTCTAATAATGGACTTGCCCCGTTTTGAATTTTGGACAGTCCAATAAAATTCAAAGGGATTTCAACAACAAAATACACAAAAAATTTACAAAATGTGCAGGCTGGCATGGCTCTTTTAGTAACTGTTGGCACAGGCTATCACTTTAATTCATGCAGGTTAAAGTCTAAAAAAGTGACTAGTTATGTAACAGTTTATTTTACCCCTTTTCACGCCTTTTTTGTGTCTCAAAAATATTTTTTTTTTAATGATATCAATATTTCATGTTCAATTTTTGGTACCAGTGAAGAAAAAAAGCTTGTTACAAGAGCCCCACAGAGGCTTTTTAAGTTTCAATGATAGCCAATTTCTCTACAAAGGGCACATAACTATGAGGATAGTTATCAAAAAATAAACTTGCCTTTTGTGCAAACCTAACATAACACTAAACATATTAAGTTTTTTGAAATTATTTTGCAGAAATAAATTGACTACATACAAAGCCGTACCAAATTACACTAAAAAAATTAGATCTATAACAAGGACAAAAGCTTTGCTTTAAAATCATTTTTTTTAACAAAAACAAAGTGTACATGTTTGTTTACAAAAAAGACAAGATATAAACATGTTAAAAGGGGAGATAATTCAATTTGTGAGCATTATTAAGACTATTAATATCATTAAGTCATAAACTTTGTTACAACACTAATATTACAAAACATTTATTTTCATTGGTCAAACTCTGAATTAGGAATTATAAACAAGCCAATCAGATCACTAGAATTCGAAGCCAGAATTTAAACCTGATTTTCAACAAAACCTGGGAACCTGAGCTCAACAGTAGAAAAATCATGTTTTGCATTGTAACAACCTTTCAAAATCAAAGCATTAGAAATACAATGCAAGTAAAAAAAAACTTGTTCTACACTTTATTACTTTTTACCTTCTGAATTTGTGTAATTGATTAGCCCAGCTTTTAATTTGGAACAGTCCATCCAATATTCAAGGGATTTCCATACAAAAATTCAGCTTCAAAACAGCATAGAGCCTGACCTGACTACATGGATGAGCACGCTGGCCTGGCTCTATACTGGTGGCAAAGGCATCTCACCTTCTGTTCCAGCAGGTAAAAGGTTAGATACAATTTAGAAGACATTCATTCTCAATTTGCATTGCTGTGATTAGGAAATATCGAACATCTTTCTAACTCTTATCTCCTGAAACCTAAAGTGATTAAGCCCTTACCATCATTATAGAGCCAGGCCAATGACTATCTCTTACTCTAAAGTTAATCAACCTCCGAGAAATTGTTATTTATTTAAATACTAATCGTTTCCAGAGCGAGTTGCAAAAATGGAAGCTGGAGAAAACCATTTCAGAAATGCAGCAGTTTTAGGGTTAAATGATGTTTTATAAAATAATACTGAGCATACTAATACAATCTGCAACTTCTTCATAGGTGTACATAAAGTACAAGTGATAAAATAACTTGCTCACAATTTCCTTAATCTGATTACTTGTTAACAATGTCTCTGCTCACAATTTCCTTACTGGAAGCCCAAAAGACCAACCAAAATTGCTTTAAACAGCTGTGAATACTGAAGAACTGATTTAAGATGTTGAACAAAGAAATCATCAACAAATATTTGCTCAATTATGGATTAAAGGGTGACTCTAAAGTTCTACTACCTGGGACAGGAAGGTAAAAATAAGTTGGCATAAATAAGCTAATGAAACGAAAACCCAAGGAAAATCATGTGTACATTATCTTCAACGGTATAGAATCAGCACTGTGAACCAAGAAATAAAGCTATTATATACAGAATACATTTCAAATATTTACAATTGAACATAAATCATCGTATTTCTAAATAAATACTAATTAACAATGCCAGTTAGGTACTTCAAATACAAAGTACAAACATTTTTTATTCACATGTGTGATTTTTTCAAGTGTAGCATTATGTTTTCTTGCCTGCCTTTACATAGCTCTGGTCTTCAGAATAAAATACTGTACTGTATGTCTATACTCTATTAATGTGTGCAATATAATGTTGTCAAAATTTCTTTCTTTTTTTTGCCTAAAAAGGGTTGTTGTTTATTATTCATATATTCATGGATTTGCATCCTCACGTTATTCAAAATTGTTGCAGAATAAAATAAAATTTAACCAATGTTACATATCTATTCAAGATAATTAGGAATTTGCTAAAGATGGATTCATGAATTTTTTTAGAAAAATTAAACTAACTAAAAATAATTGGGTCTACAATACAATTAGTCATGGTAAAATTACAAAAAACATAACAAATTTAATCACTAATTGCTCTGGAAAATCTAAAAAAGACACACGTGTAGAATAGATTTGGATATGTGATTATAAGTAACATTTCTTTTAAAATAATGATATAATTATGATATTGCTTTCAGGGTTCCTGATACTGATTAACATTTTTCTTTATTTAACTTTGTAAACTTTAACCGTTACCCTGCCGAAACTGAAATGTTTAGCTTTTGCCACAAGAATAGACTCAAGACCAGCCTGCACATCCATGCAGTTTGACCAGGCTCTATACTGTTGGCTATGTAACTTTTAAAAAGCTTTATAAATTTTTATCTTGATTTCCCCTAAATTGAAAATGGACATTTCCAAAGTAATGAAACCAGTTGGACAAGTCCATTTCAGCAGGTTAAAGATTAAAGTTAAAATGATAAAAATTTGTCTGAATATTTGTACATCAATATTCAAAACAATGCAACACTTAGTAACGGACAGCTATACATTACAATACATGCCTAAATCTTTGGTCATTCTGTAGTACAGTATAGTTCAAAATTCTCCAAACCCCTGTCATTTTATGAAACCAGGATCTAATCTTTTCTAAAGCTTTACAACAAAAGTTTAGTATAAACAACAGTTTCAAACCATATCATGTTATCAATTATACTGTATTTTGTTTCTGTCTACAATGAATATACTCTTCTCTGTGTTTTGGACCCAGGTTTGAAACAAAAATGACACAACAAATAAACCACATTTCCTCAACTTTAAAAGTAAGTTTTCTATAACAAAAACTTCTCTTAATTTACAAATTTCTTTCTTTTTCCCAAAACTTCCTGAAAGAATGATGATCTTCCTCAAGCCAAGTCAACAATATCTTGACATTCAAAAATTCTATATCTTGACATTTAAACTCCCTATAACTGTACCTTAACATTCATAAATATTATATCTTGGCATTCAAACTCTCTATAATCGTATCTTGACATTAAAAATCATTGATATCTTACACCTTAACTTTTATCTTGGCTTTTAAAAATGCAATAACTTTATCTTGACACTCAATGTGCACTTGTATTTTATGATATTTATGGTTGCATTTATAAACTAAAATTTAACCCTTTCACACCTTGACAATGACTAATGGATTTACCTTGCTCTGATTTTTGGGTAAGTCCATTGTTAGTTTTTAGGTATTTCAATGTCAGACCACTAAAAGTGATCAGACAACAGTATAAAATCTAACAATACTGCATTTGATGTACCAGCTGTCCTAACTATATAATGGTAGCATAGGTTAAACATTGTCAAACTAAGTATTCAGAATACAGAACTAAAGACTGTAAGTTTACATACCAAAATAAACAGTTTCACTGACTCAACACAGAAGAATCCAAGCAATTATCTATCAAAAGATCACAAATCTTTGTAGATTCAAAGTTTTAAAGATTAATTTTAACTGTATAATTTTATTCTCCATTTCAGACAAATATATGAATATTTATTTTCAAAGATTTAATTTTAGTTTACAAATGCAACCATGAAATTCTTAACAAACATTATCAATTCTGATATTCAAAATTTGAATCAACATAATTCTATAAATGTCCAAAGTGCAGTAATTACTTCTATATCATCGTGCTTGCATGAACAAGTGATCTTGTTCCTATCAAAAAAGGTCCTTCCAGCGTCCACACCTATCCTCCCCCTCCCACATATATATTGCCTGTACGCCCTTAAGAAAGAAGGCGGGAAAGGAGGGGATCGGAAAGGATTCGGGGGCTAACAAAATCACATAATAAATAACAAATCGCGTTCATAAGTTTATATCAGCATAGAGGAATCTGATTTATCACAGATATATATCCGGACATCCCGTCCATTCCGAGTTCTCTTTACACGTCCAGTATTTGTCCGTCGACTTAAATATCATTTCTCCTGTGATCTCGTCCTTCTCTCTCTTGAACCACATTGGTCTATGACAAGGTGGCTCTTCACCTATAACAAAAAACAAACCATTACAAATCATTGTAAACCTAAAACTCCATAAAATATTTATCAGCTGTTGGAGGGAAATAAATTAATATCTAGGTGTTTTATTGTTTTCTTTTTTGGTTGTGATTTACATCACACCAACACATTGTATATTATATTGATTCTTTCCCGCCTTTCCGATAATAAAGGGTCAAAGGTGCTCCTCTGTGCATTATTTCAGGCATAAATGGTCATCCAAGTAGAACAAGGGATGTTTCTTAGCTATCTGGACATCTTCCACCCATCAAAGAATCCAAAGTCCCTGTCGTGATTCAAACCCACAACAATAAATGGCAAATAGTTTGATGTTAATGACATTAACCAGACTGGCATGAACGCCCCCAGCTAGCCAGATGAAGCAATTTGCCAAAGCATTTAAATCTATTGTAAATAATGATAAATATTAAATCTTTTGACTAACAAGAGGGCCATGATGGCCCTGAGGTCGCTCACCTGTATATAGGCCCCCATAGCAGGGCAAGTTTAAACCCCAGGGCTTTTATTTGAACAAACTTGGAAGACACTCATTAGAAGATGTTTCACAATGTTAAGCTTTTACTACACACATGTAATGAAAAACAATGATCTCATCCCCCCCCCCCCCCCCAATTTTCACCCAAGGGCTTTTATTTGAACAAACTTGGTAGACATCCATAAGAAGATATTTCATGCTAAACATCTAAGCTCTAGTTCATTGGGTTTTTTAAAAGAAGATTTTTAAGTTTTTACTACACACATATAGTTAAAAACAATGACACCCCTGGGGCGGGGCCAGTTTTGACCCCGGGGTTTTTATTTGAACAAACTTTGTAGACACTTATTAGAAGATGTTTCATGCTTAATATCTAACTCTAGCTATTTGGGTTTTTTCAAAGAAGATTTTTTAAGTTTTTACTATATGCATATAGGGAAAATCAAGACCCCCCGGGGCGGGGCCAATTTTGACCCCAGGGCTATTATTTGAACAAACTTTGTAGACACTCACTAGAAGATGTTTCATGCTTAATATCTAAACTCTAGCTATTTGGGTTTTTTCAAAGAAGATTATTTAAGTTTTTGCTATACACATATAAGGAAAATCAATGACCCCCCGGGGCGGGGCCAATTTTGACCCCAGGGCTTTTATTTGAACAAACTTGGTAGACATTCATTAGAAGATGTTTCATGCTGAATATCTTAGCTCTAGCTCTTTGAGTTCTTTCAAAGAAGATTTTGTAAGTTTTTACTATATGCATATAGGGAAAATCAATGACCCCCTGGGGCGGGGCCAATTTTGACCCCAGGGCTTTTATTTGAACAAACTTGGTACACACTCATTAGAAGATGTTTCATGCTGAATATCTTAGCTCTAGCTCTTTGGGTTCTTTAAAAGAAGAATTTTTAAGTTTTAACTATATGCATATAGGGAAAATCAATGACCCCCTGGGGTGGGGCCAATTTTGACCCCAGGGCTTTTATTTGAACAAACTTGGTACACACTCATTAGAAGGTGTTTCATGCTGAAAATCTTAGCTCTAGCTCTTTGGGTTCTTTAAAAGAAGAATTATTAAGTTTTTACTATATGCATATAGGGAAAATCAATGACCCCCTTGGGCGGGGCCAATTTTGACCCCAGGGATTTTATTTAAACAAACTTGGTAGACACTCACTAGAAGATGTTCCATGCCAAATATCTAAGCTCTAGCTCTTAGGGTTTTTTAAAAGAAGATATTTAAAGTTTTTTCTTTCGGTTGCCATGGCAACCAGAGTTCTGCATGGAATTAAATTCTTTGAACAATTTTTAAAGGTGACCACCAAAGGAACATTCCTGTGAAGTTTGGATGAAATTGGCTTAGTGGTTTATGAGGAGATGTCATTTAAAGTAAAAGTTTACGGACGGACGACGGACGGACGACGGACGCCGGACGAAAAGCGATCACAAAAGCTCACCCTGTCACTTTGTGACAGGTGAGCTAATAAAACCATATGGCAGGTCGCTGAAAATACAGTTTAACTTGCACTAAACCCATTAATACACTACATCCCTTCACCCCTACCACAACCCTCTGCCCCTACCACATCCCTCTGCCCCCATTACAACTCTTCACCCCTACCACATCCCTCCACCCTCGGTACTGACCTCTCTTTAGACAATCCTCGGCCTCGGCCTCCATCTTTTTTCTCTTTGCTCTCTGTTTCTCCTCCAGTTGAACTTTGACCCTGTTAGCCTCGTCCCAGTTTCCGTCCTCCATGAGTCTCTCGTCGGGTCGTCTCCGTGAATCTGTCGGCGCTACATCGTCCTCTGGCTCGTTCAATTGTATTGCAAGTTGTGTAAAAAAGTACATCTTATCTGACCCTGGCCTGAGTTTAAAAAGAAAGGAAGATATGTGACCATGATTAGATATGTGTTTAATTATAAGAGACCTGACATCAATTATGATCCTGAATACATGTACAATATTTATTTTTACAGTGTAGAAATATTTCTTACCAATTTTGATCCAGAATTCCTGAATACATCTATATTTTTCACAGTGTAAAAATTTCAAGAAATATAATGTGTTGAAAATACAACACATGTTCATAACTAACAGAGGTATGGTGGATTTTCTAGGAGACAGACATATTTGCAAACTTGCTTAATGAACATTAAAAGTATATCACCTGTCCTGCTAATTTTTGGGGCATGAAAAGTAAAAGATCCGTTAGAAAATACTGTTAATTCAGAAGCATGAAAAATAAAGATCAATTATACTAACGGAGGTAACACCCGTGTCCATAAAACTCTTTTAGGGCCTGTTTGAAACACAGGTCTTTTAGATGACTCGTCGACTTGTAAAACTTGAGCAATTTCCATCTGTGTATCCCAAGTTCCTGTTATAACCCACTTAGCTGCATCACTAGAATCCGTTACCACTCCTGTTACCTGTAACACAATATTGTTACAAAGATTGAACATGTGTTACCTAAACAGAAGTTATGAAAATTGTTACCATTTTGAATGTGTTACTGCAAAAGCGTTTTTATTCATGGGGAACTAATATTCCAGGTTTTCGTGGCTAGGTCAACAAGAAGATCCAACGAAACTTCATTTCGTCTGCTGTAAAAATGATTTTGCATCCTATTATTTACATTTTACCTTTGGAGGAAAAAACCAACAGTCCACAAATTTAAGAACCCACGAAAATGTTCTTTGTGTCAAAACCACAAAATTTCATGCCCACGACAATATGTGAATTCACAGTAATTGTCACAGACAGTTTTAACAAATGTTTATGCTTATTTAAATTGTCACAAATACTGCATACAATGCCTTGAGCAGAAAGTTGCTACAAATACTAAATCATGTTTCCTTGAGGTAATTTTTTTCTACAAATATTGAACATTTATACTTAGGGAGACAAACACTCAATAAGACAACCCAGTATGATAAACAATCAGTATGATAAACGGTAAAACCAGTTCCATACCTTTCTTGGTTTATCTCAAAGTAGCTATTTGGCTAATACTTGAGGTAAACTTACTGAATATCTTCTCCATTACACAAAAACATTTATACTTAGAGAAATAAACAATTAGTATGATAAAACAGTATGACAAACAATCAGTATGATAAACCAATTTGATAAACACCCAGTATGATAAACCAATTTGATAAACACCCAGTATAATAAACCAATACAGAAACATTTATACTTAGAGAGATAAACAATTAGTATGATTAACCAGTATGATAAACACTCAGTATCATAAACCATTTTCGTACCTTTCTGGGTTTATCTCTGGAGAAGTAGCTATATGGGTAATACTTGAGGTGACAGTTATCACCAGTTTTATGATTTTTAATGTCCATTTCACCATGATGATCTACCCATAGTTTACCCACTATTATATTATGCACAGTTGTTGTCACTTTACGCCATGTGTAGTGATTACCAGATTTTTCAAAGACGAGATGTGCGATACCTGTTAACCAAAACAAAACAAAAAACATTTTTAATTTTAGATTATTTGTTTGTCTCTTGTTCTTTTACTCCAATTTTAAATTACTTTTTCCAATTTCTAGGCAACAATACACCATTGATGTAACATATTTTTTTCCATTTCTAGGCAGCCGATCCACCTAACCAGTTTTTTCTCTGGATAACTAACCAGTAATTACCAATTTCTCCTAAAATGACTATTAATCACAAATAATTTCTGAAGTGAAATTATATTATATTATCTAATATGCTTGTTTTCAGGAATAAGAATTAAGAAATAATATCTCCAAAACTTTGATTTTATTGCTCAATAAAATCACTGTTTGGAATTAGGATGCGTGGTATTTTAACACGAGGACGTGACCCGAGTGATATAATGATGCGCATCCGAACGAGAAACAGTGATTTTATCAAGCAATGAAATCAACGATTTGAATATATTATTTCGATTCTAACACGACATCAACAAATACATGCTGCCATACCTGATATTAAGCTAAATTGCGCCCGATTTGTTTCCGTACTTATTGTCAGCACGGCACATTTTTAGTGGTTACGTCACGTGTATAATGATTACATCACATGTCTAAATATAGAACATGAAACAATGATTTTATAGCATAATAACACACACATTCGGTTCTTCTACGTTCAATAGGGAAAATGCAGGTCGTGTTAGAATAAATGATATAACATAGTTAGTAATGGTCCGCTCTTTTGTCATTCACATAAACTCCTCATAAATTACTCAGTAAATAGTGGGAATAAAAGCCGACAGAGTATACTCAATTTAATTTGTGAACAAACAGTAATTAACATCATCACAACAAAAATATGAATGGGTAAACTAGTTCCTTTTGGAACCAGTTTATGTTTACAAACCATAACATTCATTGAATCCAATGTACAGGTAAAAGGGAGACAACTTAAATGTTACCTGTAGGGACAATATTGAGATAAGCTCCCCTGAATTTACTTCCCATAGTAAACTCCTGCCACAGTGTCCATTTCCTACCCTGTGTATGTACAGAGGTAGTGGGCGGGTGATGACTAACCTGCACATGTTAAGTTAGCTTGTCACTTTCTGATTTCACCATGACAATAAACATTATATGAACCGCACCATGACAAAACCAACATAATGGGTTTGCGACCAGCATGGATCCAGACCAGCCTGCGCATCTGCGCAGTCTGATCAGGATCCATGCTGTTCGCTTACATACTCTTTAACAAGTAGAGAAACTGATAGCGAACAGCATGGATCCTGATCAGACTGCGCGGATGCACAGGCTGGTCTGAATCCATGCTGGTCACAAATCCATTATGTTGGTTTTGTCATGGCACGGCTCATATATATTTATATACGATATAAATATTGGCAAATAACCATATATAACTAAAGAAAAGTAGTGATCTAAAAGAAAATGAGGAACCAATTTCAGGAACTCTTCCCCACCCCATCCCCTCCCACCTAATTTGTTTATCCCCCACTGATTGTGAAAAATGTATACAAAAGGTAGGATTTATATAGAGGTAAGAAATGGACACTATATGGAGGAATATATATTGAGGATGGTATAAAAGCAATCATAGAATATTCAAGCTCAATATAATAAAATTTTTCCACAAGACATTTTCATAATATACAAATTCATACAAATTCATACATAGTAAATATTATCAACTTGTGAGATATTTTTTTATTCTCAATCTATGACTTTTTAAGAAAAGATTTTTGTGGGGTTTTTCCTTTTCTAGTAACATAACAAAAGGATTTATTGCAGAATCTCTGTATATGAAAATGTCTGTAAAAAAGTAACAGTATTACACATGCATTATAAGACATATTTGTGACACCTAAAAATTTAAATGCTTCAATTTTTGCATCTTTTTTTAACCTATACATATGATTTTTTTAAAATAAACAAATGTTTTTTCCAAATCGTTTTAAATAAGCTCAACAATCATTTGTAATACAACGCTCCCTTAATTCATATTTGCTATAAAGTAGCTGACTTTCTTTACAAACTAAATTTGTACAAATATTTTTGTATAATTCTATAAAACAATTTTCTTTCATGGCAACAGATGAGCCTTTATACTCTATCCAAAAAACTAAAATTTCTTAATCTCTTGTCACAAATACATCTTCATCAGGTTTGACACCACTAAAATTGCCCACACATATCACTCAGTGACACTATAACCACATACCCGTAGGTATAATTTGAAGATATTTTCCTCTAAATTTACTGCCCATTGTGAATTCCTGCCACAATCTCCAGTTTTTACCCTCCGTACAGAGGGCAGCAGTAGGCGGATGGTGACTAACCTGTAAACAATACGTGTATCATGATTATATATATAGGTTGGCATGAATTGGGTGAAATATGAAAGGATTAATTAGGAAAATCAGTAATATGGGAATGTCTGGTTATCATTTTGGCATTATTTTGGAGAGTATGTGAAACTATATATTCTGTTGGAATCTTGTTGGCTGAATAATAAATGATACCATCATATAATTTTAGTCGTCAATCTTATCATATTTAACTTTCACTAAAAGACTGATCCCAAAAACAGTTTTAGATCTTTTACATCACCTTTTCAATCTTTCTAATCATGGCATACGTTGAATAATGGTGGCAAATGTTAAAAAATGGTAGCTACCATAAATAATGGTGGCATACCTAAAATAATGCTGGCATATCCTAAATGCCACTAATATAGACATTATTTCAGTCATAAAGTGGTCACAACAGTAAAATCAAAGATCATCTATAAGCTAAGTGGATGGCTACCTCACAATGTACATCTAATTTCCCTGGCAGGACTTGAATCCACATAAGTGACTAGAAAGTACTGGTAAGCCTGAAACTCTTAACTTCCTGAATTTGTGTACAGCTTTGCCCTACTTTTAATTTGGAACGGAAAAGGGTTATTTAAAAATATGACGATAGAGCTACTTAAAGTAATGAGCCTAGTCAGGCTACAGGGAAGTGCAGGCTGGCCTGGCTCTATACTGGTGGCATAGGCTAATCACTTTTGGTTCAAGCAGGTTTAGGGTTGAAAAAAGTAGCCACACAGGCTAATCTCTATAGAACAGTCTAGCAAAAATTCTGGTGGAGAAACGTGGATGTGCATTTAAGCTGGGAAAACAGGGGGGATAAATTCTCACAATATTTGCAAATGTAAAGTTGTAAACATGCAGGTACTTGTATGTTATACTGTTCTGCCCTGTCCCCCTACCCATCCAATGAGCATTTGAAACTCTACAGCATTAGTCAGCTCTCTTTCTTTTTATCATCTTAAAAGACTAAATATTGCCATTCTTAGACTTGTTATCCTGATAACTTTATCCTACTTAAGAAAAATTTAAAATTCTTTAACATTGTATGGCATATAAATTATCTAAGGTTTTTGAAAATGAATAAAATCTTTCCTAAAGTTTTGTTTTATTTTAACAGAAACAGCATATTTATGTAAATCTATTAATGATCACCTTTCATTTTTCTTTATTTAAATAACTTTTTAACAGGCAACAGGGAAAAAAAACATTGAATTTAATTTTAACTTCAACCTTACTCATTATCCCTTAACCTACAAATGTAATAACCTTGGCAACCAGTATAGAGCCTGGTCAGCCTGCACATCTGTACACTCTGACCAGGCTCTATACCATTGCTTTAAATTTCTATCTCCATATCCCTTAAAACTGATAATGAACAGTCCCAAAAAATGGAAGTTGGTACAGTCTATTTAAGAAATTAAGAGGGGTCAGTGTGAAACTTATAACTGCCTAATTTTAGTATATAACACAACGTTATTCAAATCCCTAAAATTAACACTGGACCTTACGAAATATCAAAACACGGCAAATTCATACAAAAAAATCAAAACTATAGAAGTTGAAAATCAAAATCAAAACGATTCATCGTTACCTGTTCCGCTAATGAACGCCAGCCTAAATCATCCGTTCTATCACATTCATATGTTTCACCGAGTAATGGATTAAAAGGTTTAGTAGTTCTATTTATAGTAGTTGAATATGAGGATATAGTAAACACTGTGACATATGCTAACTGTTCCGTGGAATCTTCGCACTCCGCCGCCTCGTCTAACAACGACGCGTACTCAAAATCTTCCGTAATTCTTTGTAACATGGATAAAGGTTCACTGAAATTCACCTGAAAAACAACAGATGAAATCGTGTAATATACTAGTACACCAGTGATAGATCTTTATGAACAAAACTAAACAATTCATGACATTCTGAACAAAAAAACCCATTGCTCTGTTATTTAACAAAGAAAAATTTCATCTCAACTTTACAACAGAATCCATTCAAAATTATCAGAATTTGATTAGCTAATAATATATTCCAGAATTTGAAAATTGACCAATACAAAACTCTCATTTTCTAGAATGGTCCTTTCCCTCTGTGTGTTTTTGTTTCCGATATCAGCACATTGATATAGAATTGAAACCCTCCCTACTGGCATTGAAATTTCACTTTGTGCAACATACTTTCATTAATATTTTACTAAGTATAACTTACTGGCATTGGAATTTTACTAAGTTCTTTTCCTATACAGTTTTTCATGATGCCCCACAAGTTAAGACTGTAATTAGGTTTTGGAGATATGATAAGACGCCTCTGTCGTTTAGGTATCAATGCTGTGCTAGCTGGTTTCTGTGCTTCCCGACTATTGTCTGAGTTATTTATTCGGGTAGCTTTCTTCTTCATCTTTTTCTGCAATTTAAAACGTATAACGCTATATGGAAAGAAATATCTTTATGAAATTCAAAATCAGTAAAATTATGTTGTTTTAGTAATCTTATGGTTGATTCTCTAAAGACTCATTACAATTACATAGAAGGACTCTTGTAATTTAACACATATGAATACAGGTCATAAACTGAAATACAGTTAAAACTGAGTTAAAAACCACCTCTAAATTAAGATCTGCTTAGGCATCATCACAGTCTCTCTTGCAGAATTAATGACTCCAACTTTGAAGCCATTGGCTGCAACTTTTTCTGACTAGCAAATTTGTTGGCACAAACTAAAATTGACCCAAAAGGAACCCTGGATCACCCCGTAAATTAAAAGACCTTTTTCCAACAACTGTTCATTGGTTTCATAGAACTGAGTAACCCCTATATAAAGACCATTTGTCTATAAAGGCTATGTTTGGATTTCCTCTTCAAGTGTCCTTTGTTCTCAGGTTTGACTGCAAAATGTTTAAGATTATTATGCTGCTTTTTAAGTTTGGGAAGCTGCAGTCCCTATATTTGGCAAAGTTGATATGGTTATTTCCTTTAAAAAAAACACGACACTTTGTATTCATACAGTGTAAACTTAGTGTACATAACATATCAACAAATCTTCTCTGTGTGTACTCCAAACTTGTTTATTTTACATTTAAATAGAAACTCAGCGTATAGCAATTCTCCGTATTTTCAAATGTCAAATTTGCGCATAATATATCTTTAATTAATATGATACTAGGATTTCATATTTCTTCCATGCTCTTTCAGTCAGAATGTCAGAAATAAACACCAGACTTGAAGTTTTTGCTGTCTTACATATTATGACAACTTTTAAGCATTTAGGTTTAGATTATTTTGATAATGTCATACATAATAAGCTTGACTGGTTTCATATACATATCTTTTAACCAGCACATGAGTTGTTTCACATTATATTCATAAAAGAATTGTTGCAGACGGCAGAAATTTACAGATTAGATATTAGGGTAGACACTATTATCAGCCATTGTTTAATATCAATCATACTACAAAATTCCAAAATGCATTCATATATTAAACACAGTTTCATTACATAAAGAATTAAAGGAACTCCACTGCGGTCGAAAAACCTAAAAACCTGAAATTTTAATAATTTCTTACAATTAGATCAGCTGGTGCACTCAAAACAGAAAGATATAATATATACAAAATAATAATAGATATTTTAAGAAATAACTTGAAAATTGTATTTTTGTGCTATTCTAAGTCAGATTTGAGTAGTTTTTACAATTGGAATAATTATTCTGGAAAAACAGATTGAGCAAATAATCTGAAATTTAGCAAACAAGTTATTAATCTAGACCTACATCAAATCGGACATTAATCCCGAAAAATTATTTCCAGTCTGATCATGTAAAAAAACCTAAGTGGAGTCCCTTTAATGCATAACAAAATAGTTAGAAATTAACTTTATAAAGATGTTAATATACACAGTTTTATTAACCCCTTTACATACTGGACATGAAAGTGAATGGCCATTGCCACCAGTATTGTCAAGCCAGACTTTACACCCCTGTAGTCTGACCAGACTCAATGCTGTTGGCAGAATTATTTTTTTATTCTGATAATGAAATTCTCCACTCATGGACTGTTTCATATACAAAGAAGGTAAAGTTCATTTTAAAATTTAGCATGGTAAGGTAAACTTCATTTTATAATTTAGTATGGCCAGATAAAGTTCATTATAAAATTTAGTATGGTAAGGTTAAAGTTTATTTCAAAATTTAGCATGATTAGGTAAAGTTCATTATAAAATTTAGCATGTTTGGGTAAAGTTCATTATAATATTTGGCATGGTAAGGTAAAGTTCATTTTAAAATTTAGCAAAAAGGTTTAGCTTAGGTTTAATTAATTATATTAATCTAAGTTTCCTGGATATTATCCATAATTTTGTCATAATTATGAAGAAGCTTGGTTGTGACCCAAGTAGGGCTCAAACCCATGATCCCTGGTTTGAGAGGTAGACACCTTAACCACAAGCTGCAACTAAATATACCCATGCCACCAGTGCAGACCAAGATCAGCTGACACACCCCTGCCATTTGATCATGGTCTGCACTGTTCCCTATTCAGTCAATACATGTCTTGAAATTTTCCCTAAAAATTATTAATGGTTTAGTCCAGATTGACAAGTCCATTTATAATATTTAGGTTGGTAAGGGTTAATTTTAATGATTAAACTTAAAAATCTCAATGTTTAAAATAATTATGATCTATTAAGTAAATTCAGTGGTTAAACATCATAAGAAAAATTCACATGATGACTACACAATATTATCTGCTTAAATTAGAATTTAATTGCTAATGAAATTTTCAACAATGAAAATTGCTTAAATTCTAAGACAAATCAATAAATTACTGAAACGTAATCTGCACACATAACACAATCTCATTCTTGACAAAGTAAAAACACAAAGTTAACACAAACTATCGCAAATTAACACAAATTATCAGTGAAAATTGAGAAACACTAGACAGACTTAACTTTGAACATAGACAAAAAAATGTCCACTTTTCCTGTTTGAAGGTAGCTCAAGTTTCAAAACGAAAAACAAAACACAATGATAAACAAAACAGTTGAAGAAAAAATAAAGCTTATTTTAAATTATAATCGGAATCACACGCAGACTGGCTCTATTTAGCCGTAACAACCACACCAGCTTGTATGTTTACGTAGCCTCACTAAGCTCTGTAACTGCTAGCTGGCGGTCTGACCAACGAGTAAAACGATATTGCACCTTCATTCAGAAAACAACAGACTGTTCAAATGTCAATGCAAAACATGCCTTTAGCCCTTACCAGCATGAATATAAAGCTATTAGCCCTCGCCACTACTATTGGCCAGCAATAAATAAGCCAGAAAGACATACTAGGCTGGCCTGCATGAGCGTGCAGTTTGACAAGGCTCTACCCTGCTGGTAACATTTTTTTCTTAAATATTTTACACTGAAATACTACAAACAAGCTGTTCCAAAATCAAAGCAGGGAAAATGTATTTTTTAAACCTCACGGTTAGTTCATTACGCACATTCACCAGGGTAAGTTTTCTTTGTTGTTTTTTTTTTGCACCAGTTTTAATAAAATTCTGGTTATACATTATCATGGATACATAACAGATGTTCTGGATTCTATTCCAGCATTAAAACCTGTTTCTCCACAAGTAAGTGGCAGATTCCCCACAAACATTATTCATGAATAGCAGAGGAGGAGGAAGATTGACATAAGACAGGGAAGTGTCTATCAAAACATCTGGGTAGAAAAAAAAAAAACATATGCTTTTAAGACTTATCCTATTAAGACGCGAACTTGGAAATTCAATGGCCAGCCAACCAGAGCTGTAAGGATGGATTTCTGTAGGTTAAGGGTTAAACAGGAAGTTCAGATGGTTTATGGTATGAGAAGAAACATTTAAAGCATGTTATTATAAAAACATTTATACCCAATGACATGCGGAATGCGAATGCTGAAATAAAAACTTGTTTGTGAATTCTAAATGCACATGAAAAAGCCTAAAATGATAAAACTTAAACAAAGAAAATATATAAACACAAATATTGATGCACAATGGAACATGTTCATACAATATTATTGGTAAATCATTTGGTTCTTGGATTAGGTTCATAAGGAGTTTTGACAGACGTAAAGATGTGAATTTGAAAAGTATTGAAACATCTGGTTTCATATGGAATAAATCCATCTAACTTTAACTGTGTATACAATTTGGCACTCTTAGTATTATTCTAAAATATAAATCTCTCCGATTCAGTGACTAAAGAAGACCATTTCTACTTATAGCTCACAAGGACGTTACTTGTACCGATAACTTTAAAATCGGTTTTATGCCTCATTGATACAGTTACTGTCATTTATTGACTGTCAAGTACAATGCATTTGGTTGACCTCAGGTGCACCTTCATGCACGACTGAACACGAATAAAACCGCCAACATTTCCGGATTCAAAAATTGCTTCAAGAATCTTTCATGCAATCAACAGCATACTGAACGCAATAAAATCATAAACATTATTTCAACAATATTAAACAGTTAAAACAGAGAACGTACAATTTTGGTCTGGTATAAACCGATTGTTTGTTCCGGTGCATCAGTATCATCTATGTCCGACTCTGTACTGTACTGCTCGCCATCATACAACTTCGTCTCAAAGCTAAGATCACTGTCTGTACGTCTGTAATTTTACATTAGAAAATTCTTTTAATTCAAATCAAGGTATCACATCACCAATGGCAACATTTCCTGCATGCTTGTTAAACAGGAACAAAGCAATTAGCTTGTACATCATTATCTGACTTTTTGACAACAGTTGCTGTTACATATTCTATTGAAATCATAGAAAATCAGAATTGTTCTTGTTTCTAGACTGTATGCGAAAGGACCTATTTTCCCTAAAACTTATTAATGGTTTTATCCAGAATAAAAGATGGGCAAGTCCATTTTAGATATTTAGTAAGGTAAGAGTTACAGGGAATATTGTAATATCCATTTACCTGTGCGACGGGGTCTGTGTTCCAGGAAATGTAATGACTTCCTGGTAATCTAGGGCATCTTCAAAATCATCTTCGTCTGACCCAGATACCACAGTACCTGTTATAAATATACAAGTATATTTCCATAATATCAATATTAATTACAAATTTGAAATACTGCCAGGTATACACAAAACATTGATTAGTTTTGCAGAGTTCTAAAATTGTACTTATTTGATCTGTCGTAATACAAATTTGTCAGTTTTACACAACACTGGAGCAGATGACACAACACTTCAAAATTCTAAAGTTACAATGTACAAAGTTTTCCACTGAAAATTGCTGTTTTATTGAATGATTATTACTTTGCTTAAAACAATTTCATAATAAAATAGAGTAAAACTCTTCTGCACTGGAATCTTCAATTAAATAACACAAGAAAGAACAGAAACAATTATTACACTTTCAAATTAACCAACTTAAACAGGCAATAAAACAAATGCTAAAGGAACGTCTCTCTTTGAAAAATACATAAAAATCACAAGTTACAGGCTCAGAAATTTTTACCATCAAAACCTGCACAATATGCAGATAAAACTGAGAATCCTTTTACAATTGATGATCATGTAGGAGAATAAATAAAACAGCTGCTTGATTTTGTAGAAGCCACAGTCCACCCCCCCACCCTCAAATTGAAGTCTTTTATTACCATGTCTTACATTACATAACTTAATTTTCATCTTCTGTGAAGATGTTTCTATGTTATACAAGTCAGTTTATACTGAGACTGTAATTCTGTACTCTGAGCACACACACATATATATACGAGAAAACTTAAAGGTACATTATGCCTCAGAAACAAATGAATGTTTACTTCGCTAGAAAGGGCAAAACATGTATTTTTATAATGTTTCAATATTGGTTTTAGAGATCTTTAAATGCTTGTTACATGAAGAAAGTGGCAATAAATGTGAAATAATTTGTTGTAAAAGTAGCAAAATGTAAACAAGGAAGTATTTTGACTTGCATAAACATTTACTATAGTTATACTTAATGCTGACAAGCAACAGATGAAAAAGATGGTTCAGGTAATTGGCCAATGAGTATCTTTCTGGATACTTTAAAAGTACACCAAAATTAAAAAGCTTTGTGATAAATAAAAATAAAAGCATTTCTGAGGCACAATGTACCTTTAATTGTTACAAAGTAAGTAATAGGGTGAAGGTCATAATTATGTCAACATTCAAGAATTTCAAGTGGTAAAAAGATTTCTGTTGTGCATCTTTCAGGACAAGTGGGATATCATCGTAGAATTATATAAACTGGCCTACATGTACCGAAAGTTATCTTGATAGCTTACTCAACACAAATTAAGTCAAAGATCTTAAAACTTGATTAACCAGGCTTAAATATGGCAAAAAACCAGGCTTAAATATGGCAAATACCAGGCTTTAATATGGCAAAAAAAGAAATGTTTAACTTTTGAACTGATGAAATCAAAGATAATTTGCCTTTGCCAACAGTATAGAGGCTCTGAACCAGGTCAGTCTGCACAGATGTTCAGTCTTACAAGTTTTACACTGTTGGCTGAAAAACTTCAAATTTTCTCATTGATATCCCAAAAATTGATAATGTCCATAAAGCTGAATTACATGTAGTCTATTAAAGGAACACTACTCAAATTAATAAGCTTAAACATTTTAAGTTCTTGCAGATTTTCAACCGGGGTACTTGAAACATAAAATAATGCACAAGATTATATTAAGAAATACATTCAGAATTAAATGGAAAAATTGATTGTAAATACAATTCTTAGCCTGATTTGAGTACAAAAATCTCAAAAAGGTCATGTTAAACAAAAAGGTCATGTTAAAAAACCTCAGTAAAGTCCCTTTAATAAATTCAGTGGTTAAATGGTTGAAAAAATGGTTGGAAAACAAAACAAAAATCAACAACAACAAAAAAAACACCACAACACTTATATAAACCACCATACTAGTATTCCTATGGCCATTAGCTGATGCAAGTTAGCAAACTAAAGACCTCTGCCAAACAGGTACCCCCATACGGGAAAACATTTCTGTCTAAAACAAAATTTATTTAAAGAAGGATTATATCAACATACCTAGATTCTCCCCTGTTACAGGTAGCATAGATTTTTTCGCCTGAATTTCCAGCGTGTTCTGATCTTTGGCAAGTTGTTCTAGAAGCTCCTGTAGCTTTAATTTCTGGTTATACTCGTGTTCTAACATTTTGTACCATCTCTTTCCATCAGTCTGGGCAAGCTCGAGAAATTCTGCACATGCCTGAAATATAACAAACATACATGTAAACGTTCCATTAAAACTGACTTTAAATGTTACTATACTAAATATCTTGAGCAGACTTGCCTTTCTTGCATTCTGGATGAAAACTCACAAACTTCATTAGCAGGCTTCGCGAAAGTTGCCGGACCGTCGGACATGTCCGGCAAAAATCAGGCCGGTCTGATATTTTTTTTTTTGAGTTCCGGACCTTATATCCGGTACGAATACCGGGGTATATTTAAGACCAATCAAGACCGAGTTTTCTCCCTTGAATAAAAAAATGTAAAACGAGTTTTGATTCGCTGTTTCACTATAAGTGTCCAATCAAATTCTAGATACATACGACTTTCAATGACCTTGTACTCGGAAGAAAATGTTGGTGTTACTGCATTATTACGATTGCGCTACGCCAGGCAAAAAACGTAAATTATCTAATGAAGAAAGAAAAGGGAAACAAAAGGAATACGAGTCCAGGTGCCTGCCGAGAAAATTTGTGGGTAAATGGAAAAATGGCCGCGGACCATCAATCTGGATAAACTGATGTTTTATTTAAGAGAATAAAATTGTGTTGCAAATCTTTAAAAGTTGCTATGTCTTTAAAAAAAACAAACACAAAGGTATTACGATATACATAATATATATTATATTTGGGGAAAAAAAAATCGGTCAGACAAAAGTTCTTTCGGTCAGACAAGAATTGAAAGTTTGTTTGACTGAATGTCAGGCAAATTTTTCAGCAGTTTCGCGAAGCCTGCATTAGTATCGTCCACTGATTACACATTAAAGGCACACACATTCTTTTGTTTTGGTAACCATTGTGTCACTTTCCATTGAATGACACACAATTGCCAGATTTAAAGGTTCCTTCTCATTGACATATAAACACATCTAAGTATTTCTAAATTCTAAATTAATTTATACCATGTTCATACAGTCATGTATTGAAAAGCTGAATTCTACTTTAACAGGTGTAAAGTGGAGTGATTTGTATCTGCATTTACAATAACTTACAATTCACAAACAGGTACACAACCCCCCCCCCCCCTCTCCCACAGTTTACAATATTTTTAATTTTGCTGCTCTGGGCATTCTTTAACTTTTTTTCTATTTGAAATATGCAGCCACCAATTTAAACTAGAACTGCCACTATCATGGCGTGAATACCCCCGCATACCACTTTGTCAGAATCAACAGTGGCCATTTAGAGCTCAAGGACAACCTCCCTGCCAAATCTGAGGTTACTAAGCCAGTGCATTGCTAAAGTTATGTATTCTACATGCTTCAAATGTGAAAATGTCAAAATCAATACATTGCGGACAGGACATTCTTTAGCAATTGAGAAGAAAAGCCTTTTTTTGTCAAGGTCCCTGTGACCTTGACCTTTGACCTCAAAATCAATAGGGGTCACCTTATTGTCATGATCAACATCCATGCAAAATATGAAGACTGTGAGTCAAAGGAATCTTAAGTTAATGGGTGGACAAACTTTTTAAAGTCGAAGACCCTATGACCTTGGCCTTTGATCCAGTGACCTCAAAATCAAAAGGGGTCATCTACTAATCATGATCGACATTCATGCCAAATATGAAGACTGTGGGTCAAAGGATTTTCAAGTTATTGGGCAGACAAACTTTTTGAAGTCAAAGTCCCTGTGACCTTGACCTTTGACCTAGTGACCTCAAAATCAATAGGGGTCATCTACTAATCATGACTAACCTCCATGCGAAATATGAAGACTGTGGGTCATAGGAATCTTAAGTTATAGAGCGGACAAGCTTTTTGAAGTCAAAGCCCCTGTGACCTTGACCTTTGACCTGGTGACCTCAAAGTCAATAGGGGTCATCTACTTATCATGACTAGCCTCCATGCCAAATATGAAGACTGTTGGTCAAAGGAATCTTAAGTTATTGGGCGGACAAGCTTTTTGAAGTCAAGGCCCCTGTGACCTTGACCTTTGACCTGGTGACCTCAAAGTCAATAGGGGTCATCTACTAATCAGGACTAACCTCCATGCCAAATATGAAGACTATGGGTCATAGGAATCTTAAGTTATTGGGCGGACAAGCTTTTTAAAGTCAAGGCCCCTGTGACCTTGACCTTTGACCTAGTGACCTCAAAATCAATAGGGGTCATCTACTAATCATGACTAACCTCCATGCCAAATATGACGACTGTAGGTCAAAGGAATCTTAAGTTATTGGGCGGACAAGCTTTTTGAAGTCAAGGCATCTGTGAACTTGACCTTTGACCTCAAAATCAATAGGGGTCATCTACTAATCATGACTAACCTCCATGCCAAATATGAAGACTGAGGGTCAAAGGAATCTTAAGTTATTGGGCGGACAAGAAAAAACCGACGGACAGCCGGACGGACGGCCGGACAGACGGCCGGACAAGCTGATTCCAGTATACCCCCTTACAACTTTGTTGTGCGGGGGTATAAAAATTAGAACAGTCTGTACTACAGAATGCCATTAACCGACATCTCTAAAGGTGTCTTATAAAGTTACAGTTATGTCAAATAACACACAGTACAATTTTCAATATAAACAAGAAGATGAATTATAAATGACATTTCTGCTGGGCAAGAAACTATTTTCTCCATGTTTTACTAGATTTAAATCTTGCTAGCAAATATCAGATGTAGACAGTATATAAGTATAACATGTATTACAAGACCATAATAAACATTCCTGTAAAATTTCTGTATAAAATTCCTGTAAAATTCTTGTATAAAATTTTCAATATTTTCTCTATTTCAAATATCATATAGCAAGGCATGTAAATGTGTCTTGTTAATAAAAATAAACTTGTACAATTTATCAGACTACCACTGACATTATTAGTTTTTGTTCTGTTTTAAATCACCCACTGTAAAGGTCATATGGTAACTTTCTGAGATTATTCTAGAAGGAAGGTGTCAATATCTTGTTCCTTCATAATTTGAAAGCAAAAGCTGGTATCTAAGTTAAGTCACCGACTTTCCAAAATTTGAATGGTATTGTTTCACACTAATAAGGAATCTTCCCAATATGTGACCAGTCCCAGCAACTATCATAGACTGCACTGTTTGCTTTTCAGTCAGTATATTATATAAAATTTCCCTTAAAAGGAATCATCTTACAAAATGATATGTACATGTATATAAATGTATATACATTAGTCAAATGTGAAACATCACACTTTCTTCAAAACATATTACATTTTAGAAACATTTACAACATAGTTTGTGACTGCCCAAAACAAATGCTTTTACAATTAGTCACATTTTAACACATATGTTCATTAAATAAACAACCTACAGCTATTACACATGTAACAAAATTTATCCTCGCCCTAAAATGTTAAACGTTAGTATCATAGTTTCACAAAATTTGACTTCTAATCACATAATATCGAATAAAACAATTATCTCTGACAGTTTAACAAAAAACTTGATTTAAACCTCAAAAATTGTTTTGTTTTAAGTTAGCTTTTAGGTTACACCTACAATATAAAGACCATTATAATCAGGACTGTCAAATTTAACTGACCAAATAAAACTTTCCTGCAAGTTACTTAAGAAACATTAAATGATCATCCCAATATGACCATAAATTGTTACCTTCTGTTCTGTTTAAAATGAATAGCTTCCTCATATAAGAATTCCAAGTCCCTAAAGTGATTTTCTATTTTATATGACAAATGTCTATAAAAGGCCTCTTCCCAATTGAAATTTTCTTTAAAATCATGCAGTTTTCCCAAAATTCTGAACTTACCCCAGGTTTTACATTTCCCAAATTAGCAATTATAGTGATAATTTCCCCTAAAATCAAGAGGCCTTACCCAATTAAGTGAGAAAAACCACTACCCTAATGGGATTCAAACACACTGTGGTGAGACCAAAGTGTTTGGAAGTCAATGACCTTGACCCATTTTGCTCCAGAATCAATCTCAAATGTAAAATGTTGAGTAAAATATAAAAGTAACAAAACTTTGACTTCCATTTCAACTCAATCTTGAGCAGACTAGCCAAAAGTAGTATAGACTGATTTAAAGAAAGAAAACAGCTGACATATTAAGATATAAATAATTCATAACCTTACATTATATAATGGTCACAAGACTTTTAAGAACAATTACGAAATAATCCGTATCAAACAATCCAGAATAACATTCACTCCGTGCACTTTGTACCTCTCATACCATCATACCATCGTAGTGTCCACAAAGTTAAAAATAGTAACGTAATGCTTGACACAGTTTTTATCACATCACTAGATTAATTTTCCCTGTACCAGTGTAAGATAAACTTTCCATACTGTGAAGTTAATTAATAATCCTACATAAAATCTTAACTTAAATTTTGCTATATTAAACCCCACCCCCTTTTTTTTCCAGAACAATACATTCCTAATAATTTTCTTTTAATTACTTATTATTATTTATTTAGCTTATTTATTTCTTTTTTTCCATGTAAATGTTAGTCTCAACTTTGCTATAAAATTTGCTTTTCTAAGGCTGGGCCTAAACAGCCCCTGTTACGCTACACTAAAAATTGAAATCATATAATTACAAGTTATGCCTTTGACTTATTATTATTTAATGCCTCTCATTTGCATAAGAAGTAGCACAGTTGTTTTAACAGTTTTGTCATATTTTTCCCACTCATTTAAGTCAGTTCCTGTGAGACCTGTTCTAAAGTTTGTTGGACATTGTATGTTTAAATCTAACATGCATGTTGTCTGCTTATGATAATTGAAACATTCTGGGCTAAAAAAATATATCAAAGGGAAGTAACTCCTTAATTCTTAACCTACATAATTTGTGTAATATACTTGCCCTGTCATGAATTTAGAACAGTCCATCTAAATTTGTATAGACATAATCTCAGGCTAGCCTGGTTCTATACTAGTTGCAAAGGCTTAGATCATCTTCAGTTTCAGAATGTTAAGGGGATAAATCATGTGTGCAGAAAAATAAAGCATGTCAGACAATGTAAACCTTATAGACTGCTAGTTTTAGAAGATTTTAGGGTTTCAGTATTGACACGGTTTTCTAGCCAAGTTTGTTTCTTTTCTTCCAAGCCCCCCCCCCCCCAAAAAAAATATTTTTTTTTTTAGATATATTATACTGAATAATGCTCCCAAAATGGCTGCAACTTTTTTGCAAGGGAGGTAAATACTGTTAAAGCTCATTTATCATCACCACAGACACTCAAATACATGTACCTTCTTAGCTAAGTTTATAAAGTGTTCAAAATTTAATATAAAGGAAAATACTAAACCAATAGCAATTATAATACATGTTGGCAGAAATTCAAAATTGATCAAATGAAAAAACCAAGGCAAACAACAATCTCATTATTGAACTTTAACAATACAAATTTCAGTAGCAATATATGTAGTTTAAACAACACATTTAAATGAAACCAGAATACATGAAAAAAGTTAACATATGTGTAAACTGTAATCATACCAGTATATACATGATATATGCCTGTCATAGGCCCAAGTAGGTACCGACAATATCATGTCTTATCCCAATAGCGATACATCCGTTACAAGCACCACGATACATCCATACATAACGTAGGCCGTAGCTGTGATGTGATCAATGAAATATATCTGCATTATACTCCTGAATTATACAACCATTAACAGTAAACCCCCCCCCCCCCTATTCCACAATCAATACAACCATCAGAAAACTAGAAAAATGCAGGAGGACAATTGGGTTAATATTTTTTTTGTACGCTCTTGGGATACTTCTAGCATGACTTTGTTTTTTTATTGGTTTCCGAAGTAATTTCAGGGAAATTTTTATGTCAAAATGGAGATGTGTGCCAAGTTCTTTATAGAACTACATTGGTATTGGAATATTTGGAGCAAGTCTTTCTAGTTCACCCTGAAATGCTAAATTCCTTAAATGGACTTGTCTAGCTTCCATTTTTGGAACTGTCCATTACCACTTTTGGAGGTGTTATGATGAAAATTTGGTCAACAAAAACTATAGTGACTGGTCAGACTGCAGAGCTGTATAGGCCTGGCTGTAAAATGATGGCAAACACTATACATATCCAGTTTCAGCAGGAAGATGTGAAAATTAATTTCTAAAGAACAATTTTCACACTTTTAAATGGAAAATTATTAACTAAATTACATGTTGAACTGAACATTATCTGTGCTTGATTCATTATTAAATCAAAGTAAATTATTATGACCTCAAGAACCCTTTTCACTACTGACTTTGAATACTTGACTACTTGACTTACCCTTTTTCGAATTTGGATCAGTCCACAAACAGATTGAGAGATTTCAGGGTCAAAACATTAAAGATCAGTAGCCAAAAGAAAAATAACGTAAATATGTTTGTTTAATTATCGCCACTCAAAAGATTGTCAGATTAGGACTATCTTTAAGTGTTTTGATAGCCACTCTGTCCTTAATTGTTGTTAAACTTAAACCTCTGTCCTTAATTGTTGTTAAACTTAAACCTCTGATTTGTATTTATAATATTTAGAGGCGATAAAAATTAAATTCACCTAGAATCTTGTAAGTAAATTTATAAAACTGATGTATTGTTTGACATATAGTTCCGAGGTATTGTTTGACATAATTTTATAGTTCCTCCTTACACCCTTTCAACAGAAATTATTTTAGTTTGATTGCTTAAAAAGTTACATCAGATTACTGAACGCCATCGGATCTGTTCCTAGAACCAACCAGTACTATGCAATGAGAATATATATAGTTTCTTGCTCCAGGAAACAACCGGGTTTGAACCACATACTGCCAGCAATCCACTGATTACTATAGTCCCTCGTATTAACCACTCAACCACAATACCACAACCAATATTTACATAGCATATTTCCATGAATGTACATGTACCTTATATTATCTTCATATACCATGTATACAGTATATACATGTACAACAATAGTAACAATAAGTATGAATCACATGACGTTGATTGTTACATTGTTATATAAACTATTAGAGTTTTCTTCTTTTTTTAATATAATACAAATTTAATATCTAAAAATGGCCCATTAATGTAATTTTGGCTTTTCTGATGGAGTTGCCTGGCCTTATAATAAATATCAAGTGATACAAAACTTTGCATGTGTTACTATATACAAAATTTGTTTTAGTTTGATTGTGTAAGAAGCTTAAAGACATGCTCTAGAACCAGTTCCTGGAACCAACCAGTACCAAGCAATGAGTGTAGTTTCTTGCTCAAGGAAACAACAGCTTGCTCCTACCATTTTAGGTTTGAATCCACGGAGATAGCAAACCTTATATAACTAGTCCAACGCTTTAACCACTCAGCCATACTGCTTAACGTGCATGTGTTGTCTTTTTATGTCAGGGATTTTTTCAGGATTTTGGGAACATGACCCATACCCATGGAATTGGGAATTTCATCAGTGTATACTGTGTTTTGTTAAAAGTTGGGTAAATATGCACAACTGAAATTTTGCAATGTTTATTAAATGAATGCAAACAATCACTGTCTACGATGGCATCTTCAAACATTTAAGCACTATTACAGTGAAGAAACCCTTATTTTCAAAGATTTTAGAATTTTATTCAATATTTTTATTTTGTAACTTTCAGTTGGGAATTTTTTCCTGTAGATTGGGAAAGTAATATACTATTTTGAATTGGGATTATGACCCAATAACGGCTATAAAATAAGACAAAACAAATCCCTGTATGTACATGTAGGCTTACATGAAATTGTCCAAGAAATGTTATAAAAAATTTGCCTCAGGATCACTTTTTAATATAATCATTTCCTAGAATTGTTTAATATTTTATCTATACATGTATGCAATGACAATTCATTTAATATCCTATATTATAGAGGATTGTACATAAAAAACAGAATACAATCATTACAATATACATGTATTAACTATTTTGTCACCTTAGTGCACTTACAGGTTAATTTGTTACTGTACTAACATGATGATTTGTTCATTTTCATTATGCTATGTCTGCAGGAGGTATTTTCCTATATTGACTAAATCTAGTCCGAAGATAACATATAATATTGATCAAATGAAACCTTACCCCACTAAATATCTTAAAAGGACTTGTCTATCTTTCAATCTGGACAAAACCATTCATCTTTTATAGGGAATAGCACAATGTACATTGTACTTAGTGAATAGTGAGTGAACAGTGCAGACCATGATGATCAGACAGCACATATGTGACAGCTGATCTTGGTCTGCACTAGTTGCTAGGCCACGAGCTGATTGAAGGTTAATATAATTATGTACTGAATAATAACTTACTCATCAATATGAATATTTACAGATATTGAACAACAAATTGTTTGAAACAAATGTTTCTTTTGTAAACAAAATAAACCTTGCAAATCAGTGTCTTTTCTAGGATTCGAAAAACAAGAGGGATTTTTATAGAAAAGTGAGATATTTCATTTTGTTGATCTTTTTCCTTCTTTCTTTATGTACTAAAATTTCCCCACTGCCTCTGAAAAATTAGGGGAGAATTCTCAAAAATATGAGTGAATCCCCTATCCCCCCTCCAAGAATGGTTACTGCAAACATGCAAAAGGGAAATAAGAAGCAAGTATTAGTAAGCAATTATCGGACACTTAGAAAATAATTATTCAAGTGAATCAGGCTACTGATTTCATTTATATGTATATCTATGAATGACTTTTCAAAGGCAAGGTCAAGGCCTATTTTTACATTATCGGCATATCAAAGGTCTAATAGCATAAAAACATATAAAATTTGAAACTCTGATAGAGATCAACTGAAGAATTCAATTTTTCAAAATCTTTTTCAAACAATTAAGTTGACTTATAGGGTAATCCTTTACATCGTTGAATCAGTTGAGAAAAGATTGTTGGAAATAAGAGGGACTTCAACAAAAAAAAAAAACTGTAATAGCCCAGGAAAGTTGTTTCTATGTAATGGTCTATGTACTTTACTTGAAGAAAATCCATTACTTTTATAGAAGATATTAATATGACAAAATAATATGAATAGATGCTATTCTTAAAATGTTTTGCTGTGCAATTTATTCCAAATGCCACCCTGACCATATAACAAGTTGTTTTTGTATGTTTTTAGTTTACATTTACATAAATCAATGTTTTTAAATCACACACAGCACTTTATTTTGAATAATTCAATTCAAATTTGCAACTTCATTCAAAGTATGGAAGAAATCTGTATTAAATGCAGATCTTGTTTCTACAGAAACTGTAATGAATAAACTATCAGATGCAATTTTTATGACATTTTGTCCTTAATAATTCTTTACCTTAAACAAAATTACAACTAGTATAGAGTCTGTAGACTACATACTATATAATAATGACAATTTGTTTATTTGTAATATAATGGTAAGGTTATCCAGCCTAAAATACAATCAGGCTTTCATATTTTCAATTTTTCAATATTTGTACACTGATCACCCCTTGAAAACTATAAATGGACTGTTCCAAATTCAAATGTGGACAAATCCATTTCACAAATTCAGCAGGTTTAAGGATTAAATAAACATATATATTATTTTCCAAATAAATATTTTACAACAAAATCCACCAGTATGATTCAAGTTAAGTTATACATCAGTATGAGTAATATAGAACATATTTCATAATGATTGTATCATTTGAGAGATGACAGCAATTTTCATGTCCTACATGTAACATATAATGGGCAAAATTTTAACTATCAAAAACACATTTCAAAAAGAAAACAAAAAACATCATAATATTTAGACGATCTTTTTCAACATAGGCCACAAAAAGAGCATAAATCTGCAGCATTCTTTTAAAGCAGCACTCTTCCAGATTCATATAAGTGTGGTTTGTTCTGTCCCCAAGCTTAGCTTAATAGGACGAGCACGGGGTTTGAAATCCAATAGTTTGATTCTCAGGCAAGGTGAAATTACTCTGTGAGGGTAAATTCAGAGAAAAAGCTACGCTACAACTTCTTAGCAAATCTTAGTCTGTGACCTTAAATTATCATTTTACAGACACAAATGAAAGTTCCAGTGAATACCTTCAGTAGATGTGCAAAATTTGCATGCAATACCTTAACCACCAAAAGTAATTGGTTTTTTTAGTTAATTTTTAAATAACACAAAAATTTCAGAATTCAGTGACATCTCTATAGAGTGGCCCTCTGTATACTACAGCAATAACACCTCATGATAGCAATAACCTCTTGACACCCGACAGTAAACTTTCTTCCTAAAGGAAGACTTTACCCCTGAGGTCAAGGTCACTGTTACTAAAAATAGAAAAATGGTTTCTAGAAATTACCTTTTTAGGGCAACACCTCCCAGTCACAACCAAGCTTTTTGTTGTCCAAACAGTGTAGTTCTGCAGAGGTGGTACTGTAAATCTATGCTAAAGTTATTGGTCTTGATACAGTGACATTAAAAAGACTGAACTTACATTAATCATTGCATTTGAAGTAATCCTGAACATTGTTGCTCTCTCGTTGATAACCTTTATCTTGCTCGAGACATCTGGTGCTCCCTCCACCTGCTCCAGTTCGGTTAGAGCCCTCTGTAAGGCACTACCATGTTTGCCGATTAAATCATTACATGTGTTCAGGTCCTCCAGTTTGGAGTTGAGTGATTTAATGGTGGTCTGTATGTCATGCTTGTCTGGCTCCTCCTCATCACTATCTATAAATAGAATTGATCCATAAATATAATTGATCTATAAATAGAATGATTCTATAAATAGAATGAATCTAAAAAAAAATAGCATTAATCTATATATAGAATTAACAACAAAGAATTGCCTAGAAATAGCATATACATAAATAAAATAGTTCAGTTTGTCAGCTAAAACCTGTATCAGAAGGTCAATGACATTACTGCATTGTATTTGCAGTAAAAATAAACAAAGATAACAAGTTACAAGTTTTAAAGATATCTTATTTCTAAATCAAAACATAAATAAGACATTAACTATAGTTAATATATTTTCAATGATACTGGTTGAAATAAGGAAATATCGTCAAGGATAAATATCACAAAGAGTACTTGAAAACAGATTATATCTTAGTCAATACATGTATCTAATTCTAAATCATTATTGTTTATACTGCATGACCAATTTATATTGAAAAGTTATTTTCTTCTATGTGCTAGAGGTGGGTATAACGTTTATATTTAAATTCAAATTTAAAAAGCTGTCATTGATTCTGTGCAAAGCATATCGACCAAATATTGATTTCAGTTTAGAAATATTGATGTTACATTGAATTTGATAATATGTTAATTACTTATAATTACTTGTATTTATAATTTACTTTTATACCTCAGTGACCTGTTTAAATATTTCAGTAAAATGCATGACAGTTTATGTACTGTTCATACAATTATGATGTGTATGTTTATAATGTATGTTTATGAATGACGATCGCATAGTATTTTCTGGCTATTTTTCATCACTGCAATGAAATATGTCCATTTTGTAACCACAGCATGGTTTTAAACATGTAGTTTTGGCTGGGCACCCGTTTCCTTATGTACATGTACCTAAGACAAATTTTCATAATTTCTCGGCATTTCATAAATTAGTCAAAACTATCGATTTTTTAAAGTATATATCGATGAATAATTGACAGAAATATATCAACAGTACATCAATTTTATATTTTATTAATGAAGGCTCTACAAATTCAGTGAATTTCCTGCTAATATAACAGACTCCGATAAAAAGCCTCTTCCCAATTTAAATTTTCTTTAAAATCATGCAGTTTTCTGAAAAATCTAAACCTTAACCTGTTTTTTTTTACTTCCCAAATTGGCAATTTGAGCGGTATTTTTTCAAAAAATCAAGAGGCTAAGGCCTCTTCCCAATTAAGTGAGAAAAATCACTGAAATTATATAATCTGAGAATAGAATGATTAGTTCAAACATACCCGGTTCTAGCATTCTTATTGCATCAGCTTTCGCCAACTCTAGCGCAGTCACCCATTTCTGCCGATCTACTTCTGACGTTGCTTTAAGATGAAAGGTGTGGTTACCACCACTAGATATGACTATTGTACACGAATCAGATGTTGTGATAAATGCTGTGGCTAGATTTATAGTTCCTCGGCACGTATGTGTCATCTCGGCTTGATTCCTGTAATAAAATATTTACGATATATGAGCTGCGTCACGACAAAACCAACATAGTGCGTTTGCAAACCAGCATGGATCCAGACCAGCCTGCGCATCCGCGCAGTCTGATCAGGATCCATGCTATTCGCTTACCAACTCTATTACTGTAAAGTAGAAAAACTGATAGCGAACAGGATGGATCCTGATCAGACTGTGCAGATGCGCAGGCTGGTCTTGACCCATGCTGGTCGCAAACCCACAATGTTGGTTTTGTCATGACGCAGCTCAAATGATGTTGCATCAAAACACATGTCCTTCGTTAATTTACAGGGTCTAAAAAGTTTAAGGTGTATTTGATAAATGATATTAATAGATGCCGATGATATGCATTTGTATTGATAGGGTAGATGGAAATTTCATTCCGAAGACAGTTCGCACCAAGACAGTTCAATCCAATAAATTAAACAACTTTTAATTAAATAAAATTTCTATATATATATATGTTTAATGGTATTTTGATTAATAAATGGCCATATGATATAAGATATTCCATTGAATTTAAAGGGGATTTCAGAGTCTTTCACAGGGTTACCGCTTATTCGGTCGCTCAGCAACGGCGCTAAATGCAACAATATATTAATTCTAGCGTATAAAATCTTTAACTGGCGAATTTTACAGGCCCCGACAAGATAAAAAAATATCCGACAACTAGTACACTGAAAAGTCAATTATCAGCCTCATTGGCCATAATATGAAATAATTTGTTTGTTAATCAAACTGTTATCCTCAAAATGTGTGACACTTCGATAACATGTCAGGATGAAAGTGTCAATATGTTAACAGGAACAATTTACGTCTTTAATCCCCTGACTTAGATCACTTTTAATTACACCTATTAAATAAATGATATACCGTACTTCATTGTTAAAAAGTACTTGGTATCTATTTCATTTTATTTTCATTGATTTTTAGATAAAGTTTATTTATAGTAATGTTGTTCTTTTTTCTTTTGTATTTGCAGAATGCAGTGGAAGCTGGAAAGATCTTGCCTCAGTCAAGTCAGTGAGAGTGATTTTAAAGAGAGAACTGCTATAGGCAAAACAGAACCTCCCAACCTCATTACTGACTTACAATAATGCTTTTGATTACATTTATGTTGTCATGTTTTTATTTGAATGGAATTTGAAATTCATGTATTTATATGTCTATTTTACATAATAAACAGCTGTAATAAATAAAATATTATAAATACATGTATGTGTTTGTAATCACAATGATATATAACTAATAAATTCTAGCATATCTTAACAAAGATAGTCATGTCTCCCTTTCAGAATTATTGGCTCCAACTTTAAACGCCATTGGCTGGAACTTTTTCTGTTTGGTGAATTTGGTGGCGCAAACTAAAATTGACCCAGAGGGAAGCCTGTTTCAATCTGTCTGCTAAAGGAATTCGAAATACTAATTAAAAAGAACAAAATTTACTTTTCTTGAGCTGATATCATCCAGTCTTTTTTATTATTTCTATTTCTACATCATATTGCTTTAAAATTGTTTACGCTCACTCTAAGCAGGTATACATTGTACACATTAAAGAGACAACTATGAGATACAATCCGGGAACCAGTCCCTAGCTCTTATAAAATAGACCCCTTGGTTCTTTTACATGCCCTGTGTATAGCACTGATACATGCGAGGATTACCTGGATTTCTTACCAGTACACCTCTAGGTAGGTGGGAAACACTGAAAGTGTCTCTGAAAAATCCCAAGGGTGTAACCCAGGATCGAACCAGGGACCTCAGGAATGATAATCAGTGATAATCGCGCCACCTCTATTTATAAAATAACTAAACATTTTTAGAAGGTTTTGTAAAGTTCATTAAAAATAACATTTTCTCCATAATAAAAATGAAAAAACGAAACACTAAAAGATTACTGTAAATCTAATTTTCATTTCAAATTTAAGTATGTAGATATGTGTTAACTTTTCTGTCAAACATCAGAATAAAATAATTGGGAGTGAAACATCTAAACAATTAACAAAGTGGGAGTGAAATGTCTAGGTGTGAACCGTCTTGGGAGTGAAACATCTCAATTGTGAAATGTCTATGGTGTTAAATGTCTGGCATTTGGCTGTCAGTAGTCCTAATTATAAGACCTATACGTAACCTATTTCATATTTATCATTCATTAATCTGATATTTTACATTTTTCATTTTCCATGTTACGTTAGGTCTTAACAGATCTTTGCAAAATCGTGTAGCAAAAAAATTGACATTAGCACACTGGCCATAGCTTTCGCAGAAGCGGTGGGTCTACCGGTGCGGCGATGATTCGTCGCAGAAGCGGTGGAAAAACATGGCTGTCGGATAGTTTTTTGCTGGTGTCGGTAAGTTTATGACTTATTTGTACGTTATGTTTTTATGTTCTACTGATAACAGCTAGTGAGACTGGAGCCCACATATGTACTTTTCCAGCTTATTACACGCATGGGGTGCAAATCATGACCAGTTATGCAAACACTTCTGTACAGTTTGACGAGGGGACGCCAATTTTGCCTAATTTTGTTTATAACACTACATATGTACTCAAAACTACCCCTAGATACACTGGCATCGCATCGTATGTATGATAATTACACAAAACAACCATATTTTGGAACTTTTGGAAATTGATATTACCATTTTGATAAAAGAATTGACAAAAAATGATTACAACGCAGACGGCGGTGGATTCGATTGCAACGCAGTGCGGTGGGCCCGATATCATTTAGGTCTTTTTTTAACGTTAAAGTCACTGACACTTAGGAGTTGAGCTCCAAACACCAAAAAAATACAAATGAAATATATATTTGTTAATCCTAACACACATAGTTGTTATCAATGAAGTAAATATACGCTTTTTTGCATCATGTACCTTTAATAAATATGTTTTTATAAAACAATCCCTGTTTTAGATACTAGTTTAACTCACACACCCGTGCCGATTTTGCGACTCCATAAATATGGTATCGCACGGCCGTGCATATATTTTGACGTGACGTCATTAGCGTTATGCGAACATAGTGTAAAGACGCGCTAAATGTTAGCGTTATACTATAGGCGCGTCAATGAAAAATGACTCTTATTTCACTTTTAACGGTCTCTATTTTGGGTATGTGATAAATAGAGGATATTAGTCCAAGAGATGGCGGGGTTTTATTGCAATTTACCGTATCACCAAAAGAAACATTATCATTATCAAACATATTGTTTGTAGTTTCTAAAAACCCATTTCTTAAGTTACGCAGCCCGGGCAAAAGTACAAAAATTCAAGATGGCCGCCAATATGGCCGCCATAAATTACAAAATACCATATAATTTTTGTTTCTTGACTTTTTACATACAGATTTTGTACAAAGTAGTTTTGATTGCACAATATCAGGAAAAATATGGGTAATTTATGTCATTATTAAGCAAAAATGACAATTATATGACAAACTTAAAAATTATCACTATCAATTTACCAAAAAAGTGGTAAAAAATAGCATTTTTTGACAATATGATGACTTTCGTTTTTCCGTATTAAAATAATATATATGGAATTGCATTGAAATTGTGTGTATTTTATCAATTTAACATAGCTTGACAAGTTAAGCATAAAAAATCATTATCTGAGTATTAATGATGTAAGAGTAGAACTTCAAAAGTGGGTGGGGTAAAAATACCGAAAAATATTTAAAATTACAATGTTCCCAAATCATGCCTTTACATTATAATTTCAGTTTAATGTATAGGAAATTGTGTTTTAATCTTAAGGTATTTGTCATTTGAACATTTCTTGATAAGTTAAGCATAAAAATTCATTACCTGATTATTTATCACAGATGAGTACAGCTTCAAAAGTGGGTGGGGTAAAATAACCGAGAAAGAAAGAGGGAAAAAAGAAGAAAAAAATCAAAATTATTAAGCTTCTAAAACTTGCCTTTACTTTACAATTATAGTGTAGTTATCATGTAATTGAATTTTGTGATAAAAAATATAAAGATTGTTTTACATTAAGGAAGAAAGAAACATCATGTCATCGCAATTTAAAATTATCACAAAAAATGATACCGAAACACATTTTTGAGATTTTGTTGCCTTAAGATATACCGTAGAATGAAATTACGTCAAAGTTGTCTGTCTTTTATCAGTTGATTATAGCTTGACAAGTCATTAAAAGTATTTACCTTATCATATATCTTAGAATAGAGAAAACAGAATCCCTAAAGAAAGCCCAACACTGCAAAATTGAAATTGTTGCGGCTCGGTTTGATTAAGCCTGTTCAAGGACGGTACTGGAACGTGCAAGTTACCGTCCACACCCCTAGCACCGGCTTAAGCAGAATTCAACATCTAAACACAAAGATGGTGAAATTTTGAATTTAGAAACATCCACATATGTGTTTCATACGGCGGTTATCATGGATTGAACCTCCAATGTGACACAGTAGTGTCATTCCATGAAAAGCGGCGTATGGTCCCCAAGTACAAGAAGCTGCGTGAGTTTTAAAACTCGGTGGGGAAAAAATAACACCATTCAATATAATGTTCATCAACTTGCTTTCTTTGTTCTGTAATATATGTTTTACAATTATGTGATGGCATTTTATATGTTTTGAAAACAAAAATATTGTACGGATAAATACTTTTTGAAAATATTTTTTATAATGTTCTTCCAGCAAAATTTGTAAAAAAAGATATTCGATCTCATTACATTTTAATTTAAACTTTAGTTTTGGTTGACACATCATCAATATTATTTTAACTTTGACTACTATATTATCTAACATGAAAGAAAAGAGAAATGGTAATTTTATTGATGAAAGGAGCATTTATTAATTAATGTTGTGCAAATATCATACTGAATAAAATCACAGTCATAGAAAATTGCAATAGTGGATAGCAAAAGGTATTTAAGCCTTAATGGACACATTAATTAAACTTAAAACACAATTTAAATACATATATTAATATAAGTATACATTGTAGATGCATTAATACATTCTGCACAAAAGAAAACAGTCAATTTTCAATACTTAAAATAAAAGCAGCATTTTATGCCCTCCCCTACAAAAAATTGAGAGGAATTATTATTTGTACAGTGCCATCTTCCATATTCCTTACTTTGAGTGTGGTCCATATCTTTGCATATTTTGCATAAATTGTGCACTGATGGTCATGTCATGTCAATAATTATGTCAATTCTGGATGGATTTTTGAAATAACTTAATAAAAATGTTTTTGACATTTTACCGATGTGTCACATTCAAAAATCAAGTCACACTTGTACTTCCATATTCATAATATGATTAATAGCTGGAGTTGTCTTTCCAACGACATTGTCATTCATGGATGATTTTTTTTACAATTATGCATAACTTTTTTTTTTACATTGATCTGATGTGTATCACGCTAAAACAAGATGTGTTGCTCAAAGTCACCTCTAATTTTTCATTCTATGCGTTGATACTCTTTTCTGGTCACACAGATGTGTTGCATTTTAGCGAACAAGAAATATTCAAGTCTTTGGCTCAAAGGTTAAGGTCATAATTGTCATAATTTGTACATAAATTTGTAAATCTTTGATAGATTTTGGAAATTATATGCGTAAATATGCTGCTTATTAAATGGATCATCATCATCATCATTATCTCCAGATCTCAAATATCATCTTCATCATTTATAAAGCATCATGTCAGGTAATATTTGATTTCCTTTCAACCACTTCATTTCATATTGTACGACCTCAAGATGTAAACTATAATTATGACAATATTTCCAAATATATACAATATAATCTGAGAGCTTAGGTTTCTTGCTATGCAGGTAATATGCAAGTACACTTTTTATAGATAGATTTAGAGCATGATAACAACAACAAAAGAAGGTTAATGAATGTCATATAATTAAGTCAATCGTTATGTCCATCTGTAGTATGCCTGCCTAGCTCAATGAGAGAGCATTAGATAAGTAATCAAGGAGTCACTTGCTTGGTCCTCAGACAAAGTAAATTTCTCTTTGAAAATAGATCTCTCATCGCTTATTCAAATATCATATGAGATAAACAGGGGTCACTTGCTAAGACATTTGCTACTTAACTATCAAGGAAATCCGGTTAGGTAGATCGAAAGCCGAAATAAGACCAAAACATTTGTTATAGAACGCCAAATTTATGTTTCGCCCATTGTTTTCTTATTAGGGCACACACATTCTGTTACTCGTGGGACCATACGCCACTTTTCATGTACTTGCTGAAAAGAGTCACATTGCCATGCCTCCAGATAACACATCAGCGAATGTTTCAAAATTCAAATTTTTCTACTTCATGCTAAAGGTTGAATTATCCTTGAGGAGGTGCTTGGGGCTGTGGACGGTAGTTTGCACTATCCAGTACCATCCATAAACATGCTCAATAAAACCAAGTCTGCAACATTTTCAATTTTACTGTTTATTGGAAGTTCTTAGGGATTGTATTTTTTCCTTATTCACACCTGCAACTTATGCCAGACTTGCATTGTTTAGAATAAATATGCTCAAAATCGTACAAGCAGATAGAATGAAAAACGAAAGCTTTAAGAATACACAATATGGCACACTTACGCTCGGTTCGATTACTAGTATGTCTATTTTTTGGACAGCAGTGATATATGCAAGCTTCTAACAACGTCCTCCATGCAAAATTCAGTATTCAAACAAAAATGTTGTGAAATTATACTAGTGAAACTTAAAATTCTAAACATCCATAGACAAGTTCATAAGACGGTAATCAAAGGATCTTCAATGTAACCATTGCGCCACTCCATGAAAAACAGTGAATGGACCCAAGTAAAATAATTCGTGTAGCCTTAGTATGAAAATTATGTTGAACTAAATAGTTAAAAAAATATATAGGGTTATGAAGACTTAATATCAGAAAAAAGCCACCAAAGGAGAAATCTTAAGTCAGGCAACACATCCTTAAGGGTTGATATTCAGTATTCACGAAATAATACTAGAACCACCCAACGGGAAAAGAAGTCAAAAAAAGAAACTAAAACTATGCAACACAGCAATGTTATTGTGCTGAACGATTTTCAATGATCAAAAATATAACATCCCAGATTGATCAAACTGCCAGCAGCTGATGCATCATTGTTGCCATCTACACAGTCAGTGCTCAGTCTGATTTTGAAACACTCCCAAAGTACTGACATTTAAAATCTTATTTCTGCTGAATAGTGAGACAACACATAGCATAGCTAATGGATCTAAAGGAAACAGCTACTATGTACTTATAAATGTAAATTACAACTAAATGCTGGTCGGTAACCGTTGCTTTGTGTGAAAATTGTTGCTTTTAAAATCGACTTTTGTAAAGAATGTATTAGTGTATAATTTCAAGATGTATGTATTCCTGTGACAAGTATTGATAGCTTAAACATGTTTTAAATATCTGGATGTTTTGTGTGCAGTAACATTTACAACTTTTGCTAAACTTATTCATATATGATTGCCAATTTTATAAATGACAATACTTCTTACCTTTGTCAAATTTAAATATGATGATGTGTTTTTATATCAAATTTCACAACTTCACTCTCACAAAATGCATCACAGATACATCATGGTTCTTGATTAATATATAAGTGTGTCTTTTGATGTTTTAATGCACTTTTTCTTAATTGTAATTATGATGCAAAATTTCTTTACCTTTATCAAAGGCACATTATGCCTCAAAAACAAATAACTTTAATAAAGGTTTATTAAGAGAATGTTAGATGTTTGTAACCTTAATAAAATAGCTATAAATCTAAAATACTTTGTAGTAAATGTAGCAAAATGAAAGCAAAGTAGTATTTTAACTTCCTTCCATACAAAATACTAATTCACAACAACTATACTTATTGCCAAAATGTAGCAGATAAAATAGTTCAGGTGACTGGCCAGTGAGTAACGATATGGATAACATAAAACTATATACCAAACTTTTAAAAAAAAATCTTAGAGAAAGGAAGATAAAAGCTTTTTTGAGGCATAATGGGCCTTTAAGAAAAACATAATCAATGACAGGTGTTATAAACATGTAACAAAATTCATAAAATTACAATTTTTTTTGTAGAAAGGACGTAATAAAAAACTGTTTCTGCCCGTAAGAGTACGTTGTATAAGCATCATGATGTGTTCAGGTTTTAAGTTCATTTTATCTAGTGCTACTCGAATCGCGACAATTTCAATTAAAGCACACTTACATCTATTTAATGTTACAAAGATGAAACAAAAGTTACCAAAATACAAGTATGTTGTTTTTATACATTTTTGTGTGAATTAATTATGATAAATAAAACATTTAAATGATGTTTTTTCTTAATTGATTAAAGAATTTTATATACTTAAATTTGAAAAATACTTGTATTTGCTAAACAGCCTTTTTTTTAAACATAAAATAAACATCTTTTTGAGTACACATATACAAGATATACACTATAGATAAACACAGTATAAATACATAACGTCATTAAAACTGATGTATTTTAGTAAGGACCATACTAACTTGACCAACAATAGGGAGTACAGCTTTCCAAACTTTTTTATTCAAAAATATTCAGTAAGAATTTTGTAGATTTCACAAAAATATCTGCAATAAACGTGTTTTACCAAAATATGACTATGCTAGGTACATTGATAACATAATTTATTGATAATAATTATCAGAAAATGACAAAACATGACTATTAAACAATAAAAAGTAAAAGCATGTTCTATTAGCACTTTTTAATTTTGAAAGTGTTTTATCGGACCCATTTTTTAACTCTATCCCTCTGCAATACATTATCTTGTAATGATTTTTATGCCAAAGTAATAAAGCTTTAATCAGCTTAAACAACTCTAGCACAAATCTACTTTGTGTCAAAAAGATATACTAAAAGGCAACAAAATGCAAAAACTGTGTTTTTTTACCTGTTAAATTTTTGGTTAATTGTGATAATCTTAAAGGTTGCTATGACATGATGTTTCTTTTCTTCTTAAATGTATTACATATTTATATATCTTACCACAAAATTCAATTGATATATGGTTATTGCACTAAAATTGTAACATAAGGGCAAGTTTTGGGAGCTTATTAATTTTGATCACGCTTTCTTGGGTTTTTTTTTTACCCCACCCACTTTTGAAGCTGTACTCTTTTGTTATAAATGCATCAGGTAATGAATTTTTATGCTTAACGTATCAAAAAAAAGGTTCAAATGATAAAGAACATACAATTAAAACACAATTTCCTATACATTAAACTGAAATTATAAAGTAAAGGCAAGTTTTGGGGACATTGTAATTTTAATTTTTTTTTTCGGTAATTTTACCCCACCCACTTTTGAAGATCTACTCTTACGGCATAAATGCCCAGAAAATGATTTTTTTATGCTTAACTTGTCTAGCTATATTAAATTTATAAAGTACAGACACTTTCAATGCATTTTTGTTTATATTGTGTAAATACGGAAAAACGAAAGTCATCATATTGTCAAAAAATGCTATTTTTTAACACTTTTTTGGTAAGTTGATAGTGATAATTTTAAAGTTTGTCATATAATTGTCATTTTTGCTTAATTATGACATAAATTAGCCATATTTTATCTGATATTGTGCAATTGAAACTACTTTGTACAAAATTCGTATGTAAAAAAATCAAGAAACAAAAATTATATGGTATTTTGCAATTTATGGCGGCCATATTGGCGGCCATCTTGAATTTTTGTACTTTTGCCCGGGCTGCGTAACTTAAGAAATGGGTTTTTAGAAACTATAAACAATATACTTTATAATGGCAATGTTTCTTTTGGTGATACGGTAAATTGCAATAAAACCCTACCATCTCTTGGACTATATATCTTTAGATGTTTTTACAAAAATTGCTCGCACTCTAAGAATTACCTTTTCCCCCTTAATAAGCCATTGAAGAATAAAGAATATCAAGGGCACACGCATCATTAAGCAGCATAAAACAAAAGATAATCTATGAGGGGAATGATCTTATATAAGCTATATAACTGTCCAAATGCTTTTAAAATTGTAACAGCATATGGTTCTTTATTTTTGGGAAAAAATCAAAATTCGCGATTCTGCCTAATTATTTGAAACCCAAAGGCTTTACCCGTGTGACATCAAGTTCCGATTAGGGAAACGCACATCTGACAAGAAACGATTACTTCTCAAGATTAAATAGAGCTAACCTTTTCCGTATGGCTGAGATTAAAGACTACTTTACGAGAAAGACGTGGTTATGACTCCATTAAGAAATGGGCTAGCGGATCGATTCAACATGCGCGTTTAATGTACATCCGGTGGGGATCGTTTATGTCAGACTTGATCTTTATTTCACCCATAAAATGTTGGATCTTTAACACTAAGCGTGTTTTATAAAGACAAACATGTCGAATTTGATGTAATTTATTCTTTATATAAAAGCTACATCATTCGACTTTCATTCTAATTCCAAGATTAAGCCAGACTGTTGCATATTCAAAACCGATTATATCAAAAATGCATATTCCGTCGTTTGAAAGGTTCCGTAGTTAAATAAAGGACAAAAAGTCAACATTTTTCGTGTTTGGATTCAAAGGCATTAACAAATGTTACATGTTTTACATCTTAACCAAACATTTTCAGCTACAGGGATCTCGAGTATTTCAGTTGTTTACAATGTTGTAAATTTTTGACAAAATAATCCACAACATAATGTTAAATGACTATAGTTTTAAGTATTATACAAACGTGTACTTGTTATATGAAACTGCATTGTTTTGTGTGTGTGTGTGTGCTGTTTTTTTTCTTTTTCATTCATTTCTTTAACAAGTTTCTGTTATCACTTACTGTTTTAATGTTTAAGTAATTTAATTTTCAAAACAAAGATTCTGAATTTAGCAATTATCTTATATTTTTCAAGGTTTGTTCTTCATTATGAAATATTTGGATAATAAGTTAACAAATTTGCCGATATTTCTGAATTTTAGTTATATCTTATTGTTTAATTCGGTTCAAATGTGCATGGACGGTGGCCTACACTGTCAACCACGAACATACTCAGTTATACCAAATAATATGATAAACAGAATCAACAAGGAATGGCAGCGTTCAATGAACGCAACCCTACACGAACCAGCAACAAGAACTAAGCCATCGATTTGTTTTGCCTCGTTAAACCTGAAATGTTCACTGAAATAGGGTAATAATCTGCATTATTTTAACTTGTTTTATTCAGATGAGCAGAGATGTATAAGTGGCATACCGTTACAAGTATTATTACCACAAACATCACAATATATCACCTATGAGGGTTCCTTAACACAACCACAATGTCAAGAAACTGTAACATGGGTTATTTTTAACAAACCAATATATATAACTGAACGTCAAGTGAGTTATCTATGTGTTATAGAAAATTAAAAGTTCATTGTTACGGAACTAAGTATTGGTATGTTTCTAAAATCAAAATTTTATCGGTATGTTTCTAAACTCAAAATTTCACAATTACCATGATGAAATATTCAAATCTGGAAAAAACTTTGATCCTTCTGAAGCAATTTTCTTGCATAGCAGACTGGCGTTCCCGTGAGTTTTACCCATGCCGGAAATTTCATTTGGCATGGGGGTGCCTGATGAGACGCGTGCCAAACACAACGTCATTTTAAAGCACTTTATGAATGAACCGCGTTAAAATGACGTCGTTTTAGAAGGGAAATATGTGCTTAGGATGACGTCATGTCGCCGTTGTTATTTAAGTTGTAAGTTCATACGCTATTGTTAGAAAAAAGTTATGAATGAAATGACTTTAATTTCCATGAAAATATATCAAATTGAGGTAAACCATTTTAAATATGAAATAATATGGCAGAATATGCAAGAAAAAATATCTGACATATGTTTGCGGTTCGGACCGGAATATTCGTCTCTCGGGAACCCGCCAAATGTGCCGTTCCCCTCGGGACGGATATTCCTGTCCAAACCGTAACATATCACAGATATTATTAATCACAACGAAATTACATGAAAATTGAAGACTTTGTTTGAGTGAGTCTGTCAATGAGCGATTATGAAAAAGTGCAACATACCTCACACCCCTATCACCGGCTTGACCGGTACTCAATTTTCAGCACTTAAAACTGCTGGAATCATTAAACCCGAAGGTCAAAAAATATAACAAAACTTTAGTGAGGTATGAGGTAACTTTTCACAGTTACCACACAGCACTTGACACCTACTGTTGTAAAGTTTAAAAGTCTGGAAAAATTGTGATCCCTCGGAAACATTAATCACAACAAAATAACATGAAAATTGCAGACTCGGTTTGATTGAAATAGAGAAAAACAGAATCCCTAAAGAAAGCACAACATGGAAAATTGTAAATTGTTGCAGGCTCGGTTTGATTGCGCCTGTTCATGGACGGTACTGGAAAGTGCAAGTTTACCGTCCACCCCCCCTTAGCACCTGCTTAAGCAAAATTCAACATTTAAAACCCCCAAAATTTTGGTAAATTTTTTTAAATTTTAAAAAAACACCCGGTAGATTTTCATACGGCGGTTTTTAATGGAACCTTAGGGAACCCTTAAATGTAAACCCAGTATTTTCATTCCATAAAAGGGGGCCCGTATGGCCCCAAGAAAAAAGAATTTGTGGGGCCCTAAACGAAAAAAAACCCAAAGGGGGGCCCGGGAAAAAAGGGAATTTTTCAAAAGGGTTTATCTGGAAATGTTTTTAAACCCGGTTTGCTATGGGGTTTTGGGACGGTAACTTGCATTTCCCAAAGTACCGTTCATAAACAGGCTCAAGCAAATGTTTTTCAGTTTTATAGTTTTGGTCGTTTTTTAGGGATTCCGTTTTTCTCTTTTTTAGTATGGAACATTTTTATCTGTTTCACCTGCAATATATATAATAATAATTATGCAACAATGAATTTTAATATCAATTCTTTAAAAGAGTACAACATTGACAAAGAGACTTTTCCTTTTTCATGTTATATCTATAAAATCATTATAATGAAACTACCGTATACCTCAAAGGAAGCTGAGCCTTATGTTACTTAACAACCTTAATGTGTATATTTTATAACTGTATGACCCAATACACGAATAAGTATTGTTTCTATGTTCCAGCTTCTTCTACTGCGCAATATAAATAAAGAGAGCGGAAAACATTTACTGCTTTTTGGAAATATCCGTCCGTCACAACCTGTCAACAACCGATTGGTGCGAACTAATATAAGCTACAAGCCTAGGGTAAACTACTTTTCTTTTTAATATGTATCTTCTTTTATAAAGTGCAATGGTTATTCAACACAAGTTACTTAATAAAAGACCATAACGTTTTGAAAAAAAAAAATTTAAATATTTTTTTCTTAAAATAAGATAAAGTGACTGTTAAGGGTTAGATATCTGCCTAATCAGCAAAGTGTTTTATTAATTGATTGTTTGCATCACTTATATATTAACATCAGGCTCCTTTGAAAACAACATCAAAATGTGGTCGCATTTTTATAAAAGTGTTGTATTTTTTGTTGGTATTTTTTTTTTGGGGGGGGGGGGTGGAAGGTGTTTTTATTATTATTATTATTATTATCATCATCATCATCATATGAAAAGGTATAATTAATCATATGTCAAACCAGAAGATATTTTTCAATTTTCCAGACTAAAGCGTGTTCTATGGCAAAAGAAGTATTCTATGAAGGTAAATATATATCAGTATTAATTTTGCAGCGTAGTTAATGTTTTATTAATTTTATATCTAGGTTTGACAACAATATTGTAAGCCTAAATTACATTTATTTAGATACCATATTGCCTCATCTTAGTTAGTGATGATTAAAGTATACTTATATTATTTCATTTAAGTTAAGATAAACAATTACATAAGCGGTATGTTCCTTTTTTTCGACTGTCACAATAAGAATTGCTCGTCCTTATAGTCCTACTTCCTTTATCTTAAAAGAAAAAGTATTCATGTCACCAAAGAGTATACATGTATTTTAGCACAACCATATATGTTAATTTTATTTTTTATTTTACGGTATGGTATGACTTTGTCCTTTAAATAGCTTTAATCTTCCCCCGCCTACCACGTTTCCAATGCTACAGTGTTATGCTACTTTAAGGTATTTTAATACTGCTCAATTATGACTATTTCATAGTAAACTAAATTGTCATCTTTATAAATGTTTTCATATTGTACTATCATTTAATTCTTTTCAGTTTAAAATTACAATAAAACCCAGGAAAGGGAAGATGAAAACTATTTGTGTTGGAAAAGAGCCGCCATTTTAAATGTTGATATGTAGGCAATACAGATTCGCTTTTCTTACTGAAAACCGGATTTCCTACGAAAAATTGGAATAAAATTTCTCGAACTGTCAAGCGAGAAAATCAATTGTCGACGAAAATTATCTTACTGGGGAAAGTGGCCAAAGACTCTGAATGCGATGCTTCTGAAACTTGCCAGCAATAAATGGAGGAGTTAACTAGTACCTCTCCCTTCATTGAATAAAGTTTGAATAACTTAAAGTAAAACCTTAAAAAAGCATAAAGGTTGTCTGCGGGCCAAAGATTTTGTTAGCTTAAAATAGTCCTTGATTAAATGAATACAATTAAATATGTCATCTGCCAAAATTCTTGGAAACCAAATTGAACCTAGAGATAATGCAACATGTTCTATTAACTTTATGATGATTTATGTAAATGAGATTGCATGTTATGAATACATTGTATAGCAATATATTTATGAAAACAGTTCATATTAGCTTATATAAATATATTGATACCTTTAAAGCAATAGTGTTCAGTATTAAGATGAATGTGTTTTTTACACTTTAGAAATATATTAAAATGCCTATATTAATGTTTTCATATACATTGTAGGACTAATGTAGTCTTGAAAGGAAATATGTTCATTATATAAAACATAAAAGTTATTTTTTGTTGTTGTTGTTTCTTTTAAATGCATTTAGCATTGTATGTTTACCATAGTTAATTCTGTTTAGTTGAAGTGAAAACATTATTGATTTAAGTCTGCTTATAAAGAAAGCTTGTACCGTATTTAAACCACTCCTGAGTCCGTTTCCTGCCACAAAACAGTACTTGTGTAATATAAGAACATGGTAGTCAGCCCGTTATAGCTCGAACTCACTATCCTTTGGTGAGGGAAGAGAACCAGATCCCTTAACTACGAGTTTAATGTTTTTGTTACCCGTTAAGACATCAGATAAATTAAAAAATCCAAAATGTGCTTACTGAAATGTGTATCCTACTCATTTCCTTTAATTACAGCACACAATACGCTAAGGCAATTGAGTCTAAAATGCTATCATTTTATTTTTACATTTTTTTTTAATTTTTCAAAAGAGTTACTCAATAGCCATTTAGCCGAACCATATTTTACCTTTTTTCGTTTGCGTATTGTTAATTAGTATAGTTATAGTGATTTAGTATTATACAACAAATTAGAACTCATGTTTGCCTTTTCCAGAGAAATGAAAAGTATTGATTATCATGCATAATGTTATTTTAACACATATATACTTAAAAATGCTCGATTGTGTTTCTTCTGTTAATTTGCATCGTTTAATATCTCTAACAGAACAAGTCACAATACCAATTTGATATAGATGACTATAAATATAATACCTAAATAAATGTTCTGATCAATATTGCAGCTATTCTTAAATTTGTATCTACAACAATATGTATATTTCATTAATTTCTTTAAACAAAATCAACATTGAAAACACATAACGTCTTACAAGAGAACATTATAACCTGATTGATACCAGTTTTGGCACCATTTGTTTACTCAGACTGGAATTGCAAATTAGCTCTTTATTACAAATGACTACATGAAGTTGTCGAAGATTGTTCAAAGTAAACATGAGCTGCCTTTTTTTAATCTTAGCATCAGATAAATTGTTTGCAGAAGCTTATACATTTATTATTTTTATCCACAGATAGGAGAAAAACATGGTTAGTCATTTGTTATTTGACAATACAGGATAAAAAGAAGAGATGTTCTTAATTATCACAATATGACTCATATAACTGGAATCGCAAACCTGGTCAGAGTCCTAGACAGCAAACTATATCGAATTTTACTTTGTAAGCGATAATCTATTTTCATTTCAATAAATAACCTTATAAATGCACTTATTTCAAAATTTCGAAGAAAATAAAATAAGACAGTTACTTCTCTTTGAGACAACATTGCTTTAATGTAAAATTGGTAAATATCAGGTAGTGTTTTGTACCAATTAAGATTAGAGTTATTTTCGAATGAACATCTTGGTTTACATGTAATAAATACCATATTTATGTTGTAAATTGTTTCCCCTACAACAAAATATTTCCCAAGTATTTAACAACTGTAAAGAAGGGGATTTATCAGCTCTTTGCAAGTTTTCTGATAAAGAGTCATTTACTATGATCATACATCTGAATGTCACTTAAATCAGTTGTTATTATAATTGTATGTTTTTGGTATTGATTATGTATGAACTCATCTGAGACAGTTTTTTATACTTAACATCAAAACTCTCATAAGCGCTTATCCATTCATATCAAAAGTCAATTTTTGAACAGTACGTATTTTGTTTCACAACCTTCAAGTACATATAAATATGAACACATATTCACCTTTTCATATTTTGCACGCACACTTGATGAAAAGTCTGTCTTCACTGATCTTAGGAATCTGTAAAAAAGAATGAAAATAAAATATTAAAGTAAATATCAACATAGGAGAGCAACGTTCACAAATCTTAGCCCTAACAATATCCAATAAAAATGGCAGATATACAAGACATATAGAAGTGATGTGGGGCATTGCCTAAGAATGGTTTGAAACACTACGGGTAGCTGAAACACTACGGGTTTATGAAATGTCAATTATAGAGCCTCCCACTGGGCCATTTATCTGCAATCAAAAGAGAAACGCGTAGTCTCCGACTATAAATTAGTCTAATACTAAACATGAGGTATATTTCAATATACTTGAGTTATGGCCTCTTTTAGAAAGGGACTTGCATTTGTCATCCGTAAGTGCAATGACAGTACTTAATAGGTCATTCATAAATGCAATAATAACATATTTATATACTGTTTGTTTAATTATCTTTTTGAACACTGATATATCGTCATTCTTGAGGTTCAGGCGTTGCATAATCGATACAAAAGGAGATACATTCCAATTATAGAATTAAAAGATAATATATATATATATATATAAAAACGACCGCACAAAAAAGTACATCTTGATAAATATATCTTATATTTAAAAAACATTGTTTCTATTGTGATAAATTAATGTCGTGATTGAATTGGTGTTTCGAAGAGTTTAATCGTCCTAACTTTTATAACAAGACATAATATAACATCTTTAAAAACTTGATGGAGATTTTTAACATTTAGTTAACGGTATGACAATAGATGAGTGTATGTTTGTAAAATAAAAGTCCTGAATAATGTGAGATTTAGAAGAGACGCCTCGTATAAAAACATCTTTGTTTAAACATATACAAATGTACATGTAGATTTTATATGTGTAGATTTTCATTGCATGTTCATTCATTTCCAAGTACATTAATTCATACAGAGGAGTTTTTATAAGATTAAATGCACAAACATACAAGATACAAATATGAAGTTCAAGCTTTTCTTATTTCTTTTGAACCCTGGGAAATAATAATGCTCAATGTCTCAAATAATTTAGATATAAATTACTGTATTCTAGTAATAAATTTGGCTGAAGAGGGAGGGGTTCAGTCTACGCCATTGTTAAGGGGCATAGTTTTGTTAATATTACTAAAAAGGGAGAAAATAACTGATGCCATTCTGTGCAAGAACTTACCTTAAGTAAATGATTTAGTTTACAAAGCAATGGCTCGTGAAAATGTTTTTTTATCAACACCAATGTCAAAGTAATGTAATGTGTTCTTGCCGATAAAGGCAGGTAAAAGTGATTTACAGCTGTTTCAAATTTTAAAGCAATAAACAATGCCAACGGTTTATGTAAACGCCAGTGTGGCTTGGGGTATTCTTAAAAGGGGTAAATATAAAGTTTTGATTAAGTTTAGTGATGCTAAACTACGCCGAACTATGTCGAACACTTGCGTACGCAAGGCATATCGTTCAACAAGTAAGTTTTACAATTTTACAAAATGTCATATATACATGCCTACGTCTGAAAAGTGAAATGTATTATTTTCTTTGTAATTCAAGTTTAAAATCTGCATGTTGAACTTTCTATATTCGGCATATTTTTCTCGAATATATTGATTTGCGTTGTTTATACTGATGTTTGTTAACAAACAGTCAGTTATAAAGTTATGATATGATAACAAAATCATTGAAACTACTGTAAGCTACATCCGAAGGCTGGTTTTAATTATTTATGGAAACAGTCATTTACTTTCAACACAAGATATAAGTCCAAGGTATATAATACATTCAACGCATAGATACGTATGTCCATAAAATAATTGTTATAGACAAAATTATTTTGCCTGGGCTGTCAGCTGGTAAAAAAATCTGAATCGAAATCTTTTAAGGGTATTTCTGTTTTTGTGTAAATGTTTTCTTTCTTTTTTTCTTGTAAAATTGAAATAAAATATCTCAAATTTGTTACAATAAATCAAATACTGGGTTTTATTATCAACAAATTGTTTCATGGTGTTTTCATATCTATTTTCCCAGCTTTATAAGACATAAACTATTAATTTGCTATACATACAATGCAAACATTAATGTGTTTTCAAAAGTTAGAAAAAAAATCTTCAGTACCAGATTAAAGTATCATGAAAACAAAACGCAAGTTTGAACTATCTGGAATAGCATTTTTACTTCGTTTTAATTGACAATGAAATAAATATATGCCCTCCTTAAAGATAATTTGCAATTTTGTCCTTGAATTTCACAGCCATTTGAAAAATCAATGGTAGATCTACACTAATTGGCTTACGTTTAACACCATAGCTGGTAACTCATATTCAGGAGAAAATGAGTCAGGAACTCATGTGAGAAAAACGTTGTCTTTTATGTCCTATACATTGAAATAAGCTAGCACTGTAAGAATTTAGCTCCTTATTTAATTCCTGATTGCCTTTGATGTCATGTAACTACAATAGATTACAGTGTCAACTGGGTACATTAGGATACAGTTTATAGAATAAATTTGTGAAAATGTTTTTTAAGTAAACTGTAAATAAAAGAAGCGTGTAATATTCTCGTTCACTCTTCTGTTTAAGCAGATTTATTAGTCTTCACATTGACTGAAGGGTAACTCTATAATAGTGACATTGAACATTGACACAACTTCATTTCATTTCACGTTCAAAAAATTTATTAAACATACATGCCACTAGCCCATACGTAAATTACAGAATACTATGAAATTACAATCAATTATCGCATTCAAAAAAATTAAAACCTTTGTTAATATGAACATTGAATGTATATATGCATTTAACAATTCGATCATAATACATGTATAATATGTCAACGACGACCAAAAAGTATTTTTTTTTCGTTTTTAAATGAAAATGTGTTGTTGGCTTTATTTCGAAAACCCCAACAGGTGAGATCGTAAAAACCCGACTTTAACGGCTTAACTGGGAAAGAAGATTTAAGTCCCCTACATAACTATTTCAGGAAAGGAACAGATACCTGAGTACAACCATCGATATTTCGTAAGCTTGCTTGATAGCTTCCTTACATGAAAGTACCCACCAAAGTACCTGTCGGGATTTGAACCCACGGCGGTAAGGGACAAATGATTTGAAGTCAACGAACTTAACCACCTGGCCACAGACGCCCTCGTTTTCATAATCTGGAATTTCATGTAATATCATGATACGGTACTTACATATTTTTAATGATGTACACCGCTTTTAAAATATTCCCTGTAGATCTTAGTCCTTTGTTAATTTTGAAGAACAAAATAGATTAATTTGATTCACTGTTTATCATTTCATCATAACTTAGATATATCTTCTTAGAATCAGGATGAATAATTAAGTTAACAGCTTATCAAACAAGTCGAACGGTAGCAGTGGTATCAAAAGTATATTTCACTGTAACGTTTGTCAAATACTAAATAATCAATTACGAATCATGGCGTCGGTTTTTAAACTTTTGTTGATTGTGCTGTAAAGAATATTTTTAATATTTAAGTTAATGAAATAATTAAATAAAAGTCTAGCAAAGTTATATACATATATAAACATCCTCTAAAACCATTATTTTAAAGTTATAATACTCATGTTTGCTTTTTTCAAGAAGAACAAATGTATTCGTTTCTGGGGCCAATTCCATGGATATATTTCTCGTATTCAAAAATTAACCTGCTAAATGCCGTATGAAGAAAAAAAATCATTTAATTGATTAAAAATTGCTGAAGTAACTATTTCATGTTCAAAATCTAGCAGTTCTTGAATAATGTTTTGTATAAGAAACATTGTGAAAAACTATATTATAAGTATATTATACGATATGATAAAAAAGTATATTAAACGATATGATACAATTATATCATGAAAATCATATCATGAACGTTTTAAGATACACAAGACATGATAATGTTTGACTTTTTTATGGTGACTATCAAATATCTTTGATCAAATAACAACCCTCTAGAGGAGTAAAGTGTATAATTATCTATACACAAATATTATGTGACTTACATATAATTGTCCTTATATCGTAAATTTAAAAGATAAACAAATTGAGTTAAAACAATCACTATTTTCACTAAACACAAATATTTATATTCATTTACAGGTTAAAGGATAATTACATTCTTAATACAAGTAAACAAGGTTAAACGAATCTGATTAGACGTTAGGCATGAATTTGTTGAAACTAATGAGTAAAGATTGCTTTGTCAACAACTAGGTTTACCTTCAACTCAACCAAACATGTTTCCATTCTGCCGCATATGTTCAAATATGTTCCTGTATAATATTTACCAACGAACTATAGCAAGAAATTTAATTATTCACCATTGAAGCCAACAAATCAAAGTTAACATTTGTTACATAAATGACAAACTCATACAATGTTTACATGATTTCTTTTAGCTTTTGTTTTGTCCGATTAGTTTGGTAACAGAGATGATTATTTTGTTAACTTTAATTAAAGAAAAACTCGCAATGTGCATGTACAAAATTAATACTTACAAATGAGGTACTGCATTACAAGCTATATGTGAAATTCTAATCCACTTTGTACTTTAAATCAATCAAACTTGACATTTATCAGGTGTTTTTATTTCTATAATATCTTTTCATAATTAATGGCATAAAAACTAAAATTACTTTTACTACTGTACTTCTAAATCAAACATATTTTAATTCCAGTAATAATAATAATGTAATTACTTTCTATACATAAGACTACAGTATAAAAATTTGGCATGAATCTTTAAGCATATTATATTTTATGTGCCTTTAGATAAATGGAAATCTAACCAATACAGGGAATGATGTAACACTGTTCGTGGAGGAGGTGCTCATTCCTCACCTTAATGTGACATCAGGACCACTTCAGTATAACTATCACTTGCACCAGATGAAGCTACATTTTGGACATGACGAAACTAGTGGATCCGAACATACCATTAATGGTCTTTCATTTCCAGCAGAGGTAAGCCTAATTTTGAGAGTTCTTTTCGTCATTATCTTTTCGAAACATATTCATCAGATACTAAAAAGCAGCGTTACTTTTGGTTTATACAGATATACAGAATTTGTTTTAGTTCGATTGTGTAGAAAGCTTATAGACACCTCGAATCTGTTCATGGAACCAACCAGTTCAGCAATACTTGTAAAATTTCCTGCTCAAGGAAACAACGGCTTGCCCCTGATGGGCATTGAACTCACACGGATAGCAATCCTCATATAATTAGTCAGCTGCCTGCGTTAACCACATAGCCAGTTGGCAACCTTTCAGTTTCAAAAGAAAACAAGTTTACGTATTATATATGTTTTTTCCAAAAGTCTTGAATGTTTAAGGCATTATTGTGGTGCTGAAGTGTGATTGTTTAGCTTTGCTTTTTTATGGTTTATTCTATTCTTAAATGTGTTGGTTGTTTACTTGCAGTTGCAGATAATCGCATTTAACGCTAATTTATATCTAAATTACTCACACGCATTGTCTTCCCCGAACGGTTTGGCTGCGTTTTCAATTTTTCTTGAGGTATGTATTAATAGTTTTAAACCATGGCTAAATTAATGCATTTGTAGAAAAATGTTATAATTATAAATTATCATATATCAGTTAAGATGTATTTTAAGATTGGCAAGTTTGTTGCTCGGCGTTTGAATTTAGCAAATTAATGAAAGTGCCTTTGAATTTAAAACATGATAAATAGCTCACTGTAGTTCTATGTATCACTTTTTCTGAGCATATTATTAAAGTTTACATCTAAAATCACTGGCACTTTTTTCTGTAAATATTAATAGTTATTCAAACGATTTGAACTATCCAAGGAGCACATTCAATTGCCCACACATGACCATTTGTCATACTATTCAAAGCTTGAAATTGTGTCTAAACATGATTTATCAAATGTTTCTAACCAACGCATTCTAAAACAATGTTTGATCATATTGAACACACATTCTTCATACATTTCACAAATGTTTACTTAAACCAAGTGATAGGGAATAATTTAATTGTGATATTCAAAAGGGAAATTATAGCTTGTTTAATTTATTAAAATTGATGGAATACAATAATATAATATAATTAATATATTTATTTACATTCCCTTGAAAATTGCAACTTCGCCATCGGCGTTCATTGCTTAATTAATAGAAAATGATTTTTCTATTCATTTCCATTTGCATTGCTAAAAAGTCGATTTTAAAGAACAAAACATATGTTCTTGACTGTTACGATATTCTTATATGAAGAAGTTTTAAGTTAAGGTTTCAATTAGCATTTCTAATTCATATGGCATCAAATAAACTATCGATTACTTCCCTACCATGACATTGATCGTTTTAAGAACTTTGTTTTTATATATATTAAGAACGGTTTTGGGGAATAAAAATTAAATTAAATAAAAAGGGCTCAAGTTTTATTTTTCCCAGTGGGGGTAGAAATTAAAAAAAAAGGGTTTTGGATGAGAAGGTAGTTTTTTCCTAATGGGATATATTATTTATACGGGGTGGGAGAAAAACCAAACGAAGCTTTTCACAATGATCATTTGATCCCTTTAAAAGGGAAAATTTCCGTAAAAAGGTAATTTCATATCCCGAGGGTTTTATAAAACCATGGTTTTTAAATTTTTTCCCGGGGGAAAGGGTTTTCATGGGTTTTTTTCTAAAGATTTTATTTGTTTTACCTGTGGGGAAAAAATTTCTGAAAAAAAGGGTTTTTTTAAACCTGAGTTTTTTAAATTTAAAACCCAATTAAAAATGTTGTATAAAATTTTTCAAAAATTTTGGTGTATGGTTAAGTGAGTGCTTGTCAGTTTAATGATGTATTACTACGTCGTATTTTGTCTCTGCTTAATGCGCTGTTTTGCAATGTTGTAAAGTTCATATTTGACGTTACTAATCTGACCTTGCTGAAATTAAATTAATAATAGCTGTTGACCTTATGGTGATCTATGAACGATCCAGTGTCCAGAAATGTTGATATGGCTATTTTATCTTCTGCAAATTATATTACATAACGCCTAATTTTGATTTATTCGATATAAGTTATATATTCAATGTATCATAAGCCTCATGTAAATAGAAATATGTAAGCATCAGTTCGGGGAAAAAACAAATCATGTTTACACTTGTGAATTAAAAATTGATATTATACATCTTTAGATGTTTTTACAAAAATTGCTCGCACTCTAAGACTTGCCTTTTTCCCCTAATTTTGCCAAATTTTAAGAATTTAAGGGAAAAACAAGGGCAAAAGGCCCTCATTAAACAGCTTTAAAAAAAAAAATAATTTTATGGGGGGGAAAAAGAATTTTTTTTAAGCTATAATAACTGCCCAAAGCTTTTTAAAAATTTTTAAAAGCAAATGGTTTTTTATTTTGGGGGAAAAAACAAAATTTTCCCATTCTGCCCCAATTAATTTTAAAACCCCAAAGGTTTTTCCCCTGGGGACCCTCAAGTTCCGGGTTTGGGAAACCCCACATTTACAAGAAAAAGATTACTTCCCTTTAAGAAATTAAAAAGGCTAACCCCTTTTTTTTAGGCTGAAAAATTAAAAACTACTTTACAGAAAGGGCGTGGTTATGACTCCCTTAGAAATGGGCCCCAGGATGAAATTTAAAATTTCGCGTTTTTAAAGTACATCCGGGGGGGTTTGTTTTTTTGGTCAGACTTGAATCTTTTTTTCACCCCTAAAATGTTTTGGGTCCCTTTTAAAACTTTAAACGGGGTGTTTTTTAAAAAACAAACATGTCCCAAAATTTGATGTAATTTTTTCTTTAATAAAAACTACATCATTTGACTTTCCCTTCTTAAATTTCCCAAAATTAAGCCAAAACTGTTTCCCCTATTAAAACCCATTTTAAACAAAAATCCCTTTTTTCCTCCCTTTTAAAGTTTCCGTAGTTTTTTTTATAAAGGGAAAAATCAACTTTTCGTGGGGTGGATTTTAAAAAGGGATAAACAAATGTTTCAAAAAATTTTTTTATCTTAAGCAAACTTTCCAGTGCGGGATCTCGATAATTTTTTTATTTAAAAATGCTTTCTAAATTTTTTTACAAAATAATCAAGTCAAATTCTTTTTTTAAAACAACATAATGTTAGATGACTATAATTTAAGTGTTATACATACGTGTACTTGTTATTAGCAACTGCATTGTTTTGTGTGTGTGCTGTTTTTCTTTTAATTTCTTTTTTAATTCATTTCTTTAACAAGTTTCTGTTATCACTTACTGTTTTAATGTTTAAGTAATTTAATTTTCAAAACAAAGATTCTGAATTTAGCAATTATCTTATCTTTTTTCAAGGTTTGTTCTTCATTATGAAATATTTGGATAATAAGTTTAACAAATTTGCCGATATTTCTGAATTTTAGTTTATATCTTATTGTTTAATTCGGTTCAAATGTGCATGGACGGTGGCCTACACTGTCAACCACGAACATACTCAGTTATACCAAATAATATGATAAACAAATCAACAAGGAATGGCGT
>NW_026866410.1:0-7282 GCF_026571515.1 Ruditapes philippinarum
CTGTAGAGTGATTATAATTCTTAAGACCATTATAGATATAAGAAAAAAATCTGTTTTAAGCTCATCTGCTATTCAATCTGTAATTTAAAATTTTATTTTTAGTCTTCCTTAAACATTAGTCAAAGATTAGATATTAAAATGATTATATTTTTTTGTAAACCAATATTGTAAGGTTTCTATATATACTTGTATTGATTTTTATTCTATTTTTGCTTAAAAAATACAAGGATGAAGTTTAACCTTATAATTTCTCAGACTTAGTAAAATAATAGCCTAAAAGCTTTTGATTGTAAAACAAAATGATATAGTCTTTAATGTTTTCAATCTCTCAAAATATATTTTTATACCTCAACATTAAATAACTATTGACATTTCTATAGAATTGGGAAAAGCTTAAGTGACTTGACAGTTCTATAGATTTGGGAAAAGCTTTAAGTGTTTTTGGGGCTATTCTTTTTTTAATGTAAACTTGCTTAAAACTTAAGTTCACTAGTAGATCCCATGTATACATTTTTCTTTTCAACAGCATAAAACAAAACAGGTTTTGTGATAAGTCAAGTTTTTTCAAATAAAAATTGATGATTTTTTTACAAACTTTCTAATCATACATGGTATTACTCTTTTAAAAGGACTTTAAGTTTGCTTGGTCTGAAAATTTTTCCTTAAGGAAGAAGGACAATTTTCTAATTTTAGTGATTTTATAAAGCATCATTATGTTGAAACTTTATTAATGTTTTATATATTAACATATGCAAATAAGATTGTTTTTTCTCAGGCAAAAGAGTGTCCCTAGTTCCCCTGTTAGAAAAAAAGAAGGGTCAATGCTTATAAATTTCTCTGTGAATTTCCAACTTCTTTTATTAAGGTTGGCAAAGCAGGTTGAAGTGTAAATGCATTTTTATACGCCCGTTTGAAAAACGGGACCGTATTATGGGAACGGCCCCTGGCGGGCGGGCGGGCGGCGTCAATTTTGTCCGGAGCATATCTCCTACATGTATGGGAGGGATTTTAATGAAACTTCATAGAAATGTTCACCACTATGAGGAGCAGTGTAGCGCACATGAACCAGGTTCTTTAGGTCAAAGGTCAAGGTCACACTTAGAGCTCATTGAAAAATGCCTTGTCCGGAGCAAAACTTCCACATGTATAGAGGGATTTTCAATATTACTTGGCACCAAATGTTCACCATTGTAAAGGCAGATTGTCGCGTGCAAGATTCAGGTCCTTGCGGCAAGGTCAAGGTCACACAATAGAGGTCAAAGTTCAGATAAAAATATGAACGATGTTATATGGACCATTTAGTCATCATTTATTGGGATTGTAACACAAATGGTCATTATCAAGACCTATGGCTGTGATACATATAATTTTAGGTCAATATATACAAGGTCAAGGTCACTAAAGATGATGAAATATCCAGATTTTGTAAATAGAATTTAATCAAAGGGCGACAACAAAGTTATTACTTTGTTCATAAATGACTTACACAATTACTTCCCCTTGATCTTCTTTCACTTTCAATTCTAAAAATAGAAAAATTAATCAAAGGGCATAAAATAATCCGCTTTCTTGGACCTTGAGTAATGTTCTAAAAGAATGTAACATTTATTTACACATGTTTCATTCATTGTTCAAGATTCTTAACTGTGATAACTATGGTGTTCTGTAGACTTGGTATTTGTTCATAATGATCATACAGTAATTACCTTATCAAATGTAAATACTTTCTCATAGAAATTTAATTATATTTTAATTTTCAAGTAAATATCAGTTCAGCTCTCCTACATGTATGGAGGGATTTTTCATGAAACTTCAATAGAAATGTTCACCACTATGAGGAGCAGTGTCGCGCACATGAACCAGGTCTCTAGGTCAAAGGTCAAGGTCACCACTTGGAGCTCATTGAAAAATGCTTGTCCGGAGCAAAACTTCCACATGTATAGAGGGATTTCATATTACTTGGGCACAAATGTTCACCATTGTGAGGCTGAGTGTCGCGCGCAAGATTCAGGTCCTTGCGGCCAAGGTCAAGGTCACACATAGAGGTCAAAGTTCAGATAAAAAATATGAAGATGTGTATATGGACCATTTAGTCATCAATTTATTGAGGGATTGTAACACAAATGGTCATTATCAAGACTATGGCTGTGATACATATAATTTAGGTCAATATATACAAGGTCAAGGTCACTAAAGATGATGAAATATCCAGATTTTGTCCGGAGCATATCTCCTACATGCATGGAGGGATTTTAATGAAATTTCATAGAAATGTTCACCATTATGAGAAGCCATGTCACGCACATGAACTAGGTTCTCTAGGTCAAAGGTCAGGTCACACTTAGAGCTCATTGAAAAACGCTTGTCCGGAGCAAAACTTCACATGCATAGAGGGATTTCAATATAACTTGGCACAAATGTTCACCATTGTGAGGCGGAGTGTCGCGCACAAAAATTCAGGTCCTTGCAGCCAAGGTCAAGGTCACACATTGAGGTCAAAGTTTAGATAAAAATATGAAGATGTTTATAGGGACGATTTAATCATCATTTATTGAGGGATTGTAACACACAAATGGTCATTATCATGACTACGGCTGTGACACATGTACTTTAGGTCAAATATATGCAAGGTCAAGGTCACTAAAGATGGTGAAATATCCAGATTTTGTCTGGAGCATATCTCCTACATGGGGTATGGAAGAATTTTTATAATACTTTATGGAAATGTTCACCACCATGATATGTATTGCTCCATGCATGATCCAGGTCTCCAGGTCAAAGGTCAAGGTCACACTTAGAGCTCATTGAAAAACGCTTGTCCGGAGCAAAACTTCTACATTCATAGGGGGATTTCAATATAACTTGGCACAAATGTTCACCATTGTGAGGCTGAGTGTCGCACGCAAAATTCAGATCCCTGCGACCAAAGTCAATGTTACACATAGAGGTCAAAGTTCAGATAAAAATTTGAAGATGTGTATAGGGACCATTTAGTCATCATTTATTGATGGATTGTAGCACAAATGGTAACTCTCATGACTACAGGTGTGACACATTTAATTTAGGTTAATATTTGCAAGGTCAAGGTCACTGGAGATGATTAAATATCCAGAATGTTGTCCGGAGCATATTTTCTACATGCATGGAGGAATTTTTAATGTTACTTTATAGAATTGTTCACCACCATGAGACGTAGTGCCCTGCACATGAACCAAAGTCTCTAGGTCAAAGGTGAAGGTCACAGTTAGAGCTCATAGAAAAACGCTTGTCTGGAGCAAAACTTCTACATGCATAGAGGGATTTCAATATAATTTGGCACAAATGTTCAACATTGTGAGGCTGAGTGCCGTGCATAAAATTCAGGTCCCTGCGACCAAGGTCAAGGTCACACATCCTGTGCATATCTTCTCTACTGATTTGTTTTAAGGTTCATTTAACAAAACAGTGCCAAGAATAAAAACTTGCTTGCTAGATAACACTTATCCATAATGCCCCCATCTCCATCTAAAGCTTTCGTAAACGGGCGTATTTTGTGACTATGGCACCCTTGTTGCATTTTTAATTCTATGTTATTTAGTATTTACAGTGTTTAATGTTTGCAAATGCATTAATTTATGAAGATCATTTCATGATAACTATAACAAAAGTCCATGTAAACTTTTTTCAGCCACTGATGACACAATTCAAGATATACTTGGGCATATAACTGAAGGTGTTTGTCGACCGTTTAAGGTATGGCTCTCACATTGTTTCTTCAAAGAAAGGACTTATTGATAATCCATCTCTGACAAAAAGTCTTATTGTCATTTGTCTCTCACCACTTATTCAGAAATCATGTAGGATTAGAAGTTGGTAACTTGAAGTGAAAGTGGTAATTACTGGTGGGTCATTCAGGACAGTGGGCTAGGTAGACTGACTGCCTTGCAATGACTACACAACATATGATAAAATCTTCGTAAAAATTACGAAACAAAAGTACTAAACAAATAAAGCATGGACCTCTCAAAGGAACAACTTATATAAGATAATAAGGGACAGATTCATCTTTTATAATATACAGTAAACTTTGCTTGTAACAAACTCATTGGGATATTCAAAATCTGTTTTTAGCTCGACTATTCGAAGAATATGAGAGCTATTGTAGTCGCCCCGGCGTCGGCGTCAGCGTCCGCGTCGGCGTCTGCGTTGGTTAAAGTTTTTTGTAAAGTCAAATATCTCAATAATTACTTGAGATATTCAATTGAAACTTACAATACTTATTTATAGTAACAAGGTACATCAGATTGACAAGTTGGATAACTCTGCCTACAATATTGACAGAATTATGCCCCTTTTTAACTTAGAAATTTTGGTTAAAGTTTTTTGTAAAGTCAAATATCTCAAGAAATTTTGGTTAAAGTTTTTTGTAAAGTCAAATATCTCAATAATTACCTGAGATATTCAATTGAAACTTACAATACTTATTTATAGTAACAAGGTACATCAGATTGACAAGTTAGATAACTCTGCCTACAATATTGACAGAATTATGCCCCTTTTTAACTTAGAAATTTTGGTTAAAGTTTTTTGTAAAGTCAAATATCTCAATTATTGCTTGAGATATTCAATTGAAACTTACAATACTTATTTATAGTAACAAGGTTCATCAGATTGACAAGTTGGATAACTCTGCCTACAATATTGACAGAATTATGCCCCTTTGGAACTTAGAAATTTTGGTTAAAGTTTTTTTGTAAAGTCAAATATCTCAATTATTGCTTGAGATATTCAATTGAAATTTTAAATACTTTTTTTATAGTAACAATTGCAAAATTGCATAACTCTGCCTGCAAAATTTGAAGAATTATTTGCCCCTTTGAAACTTAGAAATTTTGGTTAAAGGTCTTCAAAGATGTTTACTTGAAACTTTACACATGCACTTAGGGTCATAATTGGAGGGTCATAATTGTATGTCACTGACCAAGTTCCATAACTCTATCTTGCATTAAGGCTGATTCATATCCCCTTTTCTACTTAGTCTCTTGGTTAATGTTTACATGCAAGTTTTACATATCTCAATAACTATTAAAGATATTTATTTAAAACTTCACATATGCATTTAGGGTCATAATTGTAGGTCACTGACAAAGATCCATAATTCTATCTTGCATTTAGGCTGATTTTTCTCCCCTTTTTCAACTTAGAAATTCATGGTAAAGTTTTGCTTGTAAGCTGTTATCTCAATTACTACTGAAGGGTTTGTGCCTTTTTTTGGGACAATTTTATGCATTCATAATAATAAAGCAGTGATTTACTTGATAAAACATCTTAATTAGAAGCCTTTGTACCTTTTCTGTCAAATTTATGTATTCATAGGTAATTAGTATTATTATACTCAATAAAACAACCTTGTGACATTACTTCCCGAATAGTCAAGCCAATACTGTATAATTAGACTCTCTCTAAGGCCTATAACATGAATTTATTAAAAAAAAATTAGACCTTTTGTGATCTTAAAAAATTTAACATTATCAAGGCTCTTTTACTATCAAGCACTTAGAATAGTCGAGCGTGCTGTCCTACCGACAGCTCTTGTTATATCTGAAGTTCCTTGTAAGCATATAGTGAATTAGTTCCTTGTATCAGGAGTTTTTATAGCAAACAGATTTTCATATAACAAACTGATTGTTTACCATCCTCCTCCATTTTGAAGAGCATTTGATTAAGAAAAATAACTCATTTATAACGTTATTGTTGTCTCCTTTACATTGATTCAATAAAGAAAAAAGAAATAATTACAATGTTGTTGTTTTTTTTTTAATAATTTTTTTTATACAAATATATCTATAACATAATTATACATTATACAATATTTTTATTTATTGACAATACAGTATCATGTAGAAAAACAGTCATTTTGCTTTTCTGTCAAGCGTACTTTTGTACTTCTCAATGAACTTTACTAAGAAATAGCATACCTAATTATGTTCAATTCTTTTGTAGGTTAGGGTGGAGCAGGTTTTGGTGTCGGAACAAGATGCTGTAACACTCTACAAACTGAACAATCTTCTTAAATTCTACCTGCATACTATAGGGTAAGAAACTAAATGAAGATATTAGTAAGCATATATATAAATAGGTATATTTAAATTATATTAAGGAGACATAAAGCAGTGATAGAAACAACTGCTCATAATGATCTGACTATTGTAAAGTATGAAAAAGATATATAAAGACTGTATGAACATCCATGCAATCTGATCAGAATCCATATTGTTGTGTTTCCAATTTTTAACTCTAAGCCCTCTGAGAGCAATTACAAGCAGCCTTTGCAAACAGCTTTGTCCTAAATCATATGCCAAGAACATGAGCCTCAAATTTTTTTAAATCATTCTTTGTGATAAAACCAAAATGACCACCACAAATTCTGAACAAATAGTCTCAGAATTTCTTTTATGACAACCGTGCAACTCATTGTTTGTTTTAATCGTGATAAATTTAGATGAAATTTAAAAAGTTCAATATTCAAGCATTACAGTAATTTAAATATTGTTTTGTTTCTTTTTATTCTTAATTCCAGGCAGATAATTAACCCAGATGCTGCTTTGTTGTCAACTATTTTGGAAATACGTGATCTGAGCCACAGAATGTTCTTTAACAGTTTAACATGTAATGCCAACAAACTACTGGATAAGGTGAGATATTGTCTTACTTCATCTGTCATTAAGAACAATAATCTTGTTACATCTGTAATTAAGAACAATAATCTTGTTACATCTGTTATTAAGAAAAATAATCTTGTTACATCTGCCATTAAGAACAATAATCTTGTTACATCTGTTATTAAGAACAATAATCTTGTTACATCTGTTATTAAGAACAATAATCTTGTTACATCTGCCATTAAGAACAATAATCTTGTTACATCTGTTATTAAGAACAATAATCTTGTTACATCTGCCATTAAGAACAATAATCTTGTTACATCTGTTATTAAGAACAATAATCTTGTTACATCTGCCATTAAGAACAATAATCTTGTTACATCTGTTATTAAGAACAATAATCTTGTTACATCTGTTATTAAGAACAATAATCTTGTTACATCTGCCATTAAGAACAATAATCTTGTTACATCTGTTATTAAGAACAATAATCTTGTTACATCTGCCATTAAGAACAATAATCTTGTTACATCTGCCATTAAGAACAAAAATCTTGTTACATCTGTTATTATGAACAATAATCTTGTTACATCTGCCATTAAGAACAATAATCTTGTTACATCTGTTATTATGAACAA
>NW_026866411.1:0-23245 GCF_026571515.1 Ruditapes philippinarum
TTTTTCAAAAATAGAACAATGATAATATTGGAAATACCAACTGGTCAGATATAAATTATATACATGTAATATGTTGCATACATAACAACAATGACATCGAAGAAATGACAGTGCCTTGTGTCACATATAAATCTCAAACTTTCATGTGGCACATTAGTTATATTACTGCAGAGATGAACACGTGACACCTAAACGCGTCGCATTCATCTTCTTATAAGATTGGTGTTATTATGTGGGACCATCATGCCTTTGTATATGAAGTGGTTTGAGCGCTTTGATCTTATGATATAATATGCTTCGAATAATATATAACTACGATATCCAAAATGGGTTGGCCACCCTGTATTATATAGAACAGAATATATTTTTATTTTCAATTTATTATATACAGCTCATCTTCTTATATAAAGGAAAGCCATTACGCTTTAAGTTAATGCTTTAATTTATTGAAAACGATTATATATTTCTTGAATGAGCATATCATCTTTATTACGAATCTACATTCGTATTTCTTTACAAAAAATAAACTACCAAACATATTTTACAACTTCAAAGTGGAGATCTACCTTATATATGTGCCAAAAAAAATCATGAAATTAAAATAAATTAAACATTGGCATATGCATAAAAATGCTTTGTAGGTTCCTGTTGTTTTTCGTATAGTCATACATCTTACTCCCGATAGACCGTACACAAAGAAACCATGTTGAAAATGATAAAAGTATCGAGTTGGTACGTGGGTGTGGAAGATACATAAAAGCCTACTTCTGTTCTTTAACTTGATCTGTCACTGCTGATTTTATGTGTATATTATTAATTTTAAAGACTTTTTAGCGACTAATGTTGCACCTAAATAAACGGTTGTTTTTCATATTTAACCCCAGGTGCTAGGCGAGAGTTGTATTGTACACAATTGTTTGCATAATCCGACTTTTACCGAATTTATAATAAGAATACATCAAACTTCATTCAAATATTATTAGAGAGGACAAAGAAAGGAATGTTTTCATAATTTGACAGCAGTCGTGTATAGAAGTTTTTACAGTACGATTTTCCCATAGCAACACATGTTGCATTTCGCGCATGCGCATCATGCGTAGGACAAAAGCGCAATATTATACATTTTAGCGTACTTAAAGGCTTTAAAAGACGTGATTTCAAGTTATGTCATCCAGAAAACAGAAATTTTGGGGTGAATTAAAGCGGTAAGTACTTTAAACGTGAATTGATATTTATAACAGATATACAAAATAAGCCAGCTAGTTATAATATCATTCAAACGGGTCGATTCAGTACCATGACATAGTTAGTTACTGAAAACAATTAAAATGATTAATCGTAATTAGTAAGTATCTTTTATTTATACTAATCTCATCAATGTTTATTGATTTTGTGAAGTGACAAATTGTGTACGTGACGTGCATTTCCATGTGTTACAAGGAACCGGATAAAATATGTGTTATTACACCACCTTAAAGGGACTCCACTGATTTTTTGTACATGATGGGACTGAAATTTTTTTTCTCCAGATAAATGTACCATTTGATGTAGGTGTAATCTTTGTGCAAAATCTAAGATCATTCGCGCACTTCGTTTTTACAGAATAATTATTCAAATTGTGAAAAAATGACCCAAAATGAAAAGCGTTTAAACGCTTTTCACTCAAATAAGGCTAAGAAAATCATTTATGTAAGAAATTCAAATGTAATAATTTTAATCTTTTAAACCTCAGTGAAGTCCCTTTAACTTCTTAAGAGTTTGAAAAATTATTAAAATATATATGTGACTTAAAACTTTCTGTTTGGCATATCAGTCAAGTCGGATAAATGATGAAATTAGCTAAACTGAAAACTAAAAATGCATTACATCATATGTTCCGACTTTTCTATTTCAGAAATGATAATTAACCTCGATTTTAAATGTTATAAAATTTATATAAAGATGTAATATATTATATGTTATAAAACAGTTTTTATATGGACGATTTCAACAACAAATAAATTGACTTCTTTATATGCTTATATATTTATCCACATTTTTTACAACAATAATCTCAATGTCAGGCACGTGATCGTAAGGGACTCGTCTTTTCCATGCCTTTTTAGGCATCCTTGGCCACAAAAATTTCAGACCTCTTAAAAGCTATTTTATATGATTTTCTAATTTTTACCTTAAACTAACTCGGAATTGTCTATGAATTTCTACTACATTTCTATGTAGGGCAAGGCAAATTGCGTATGCGCGAAAAGATACTACTTCCGGTCAATTTTTCATAGCAACGGACCGCGTCGTAAAAATGTCTATAGTGTGTATATATATTATCGTCACGATTATCCGATAAAAAGCGACGTTATTATTACATGCAGTTTTAAAAGATCCGGTTATTTCATAGTGATGCTGATAACACAGTTCGTACATATAAGTGATACATCTGATTTTGACGAGTATTCTACATAATCTCGTATCAGAATCTAGACTTTTATACTTCAGATAAAGTGAAATAACAGGATCCGTTCAAGCATTCATATAACGGGATTTAAACCGCTCTTTTCATTACGGAAATAAACGAGATATTTGGGTGACACTTAATAATATAATAATGTGATAACATCCTTTCACATAAATCAGTTTATTACAAGCGTTTCTTGGTATTTCATGTTTCCCCGGATATAACACCCTTTTAAGAGTCATGACGTAGTATAACATAATCACAAGTAATATAGCTTTTGTATATTTCATATAAATTTGATTGAGTCAAGGACGAATGTTCGACACCGGTATGTCCATTTAAAACCTGTTTCAATGCAATTGTGACAAATTTGATAATTGGAGATCTTCTGAAATTACATGTTACTCAACAGGTATAAAACTTAACTGATATACCGCTGGGTTTTAAACATTATTTTCCTAGGGAAGTCCTGTATCAACACTAATGTGATACATTGTATACTGCTAGGTTACAAAGAACGTATTCCTGGGCAAGTACTGTGTCAATACTAATGTGATGTACCGCCAGGTTACATATAACGTGTTCCTGGGAGAGTTTTTTGAATCAGTACAAATGTGATATACCTTTGGGTTACATAGAACGTGTACCTGGGCAAGTTTTGTATTAGTACTACTAATCACGGTGATAGGGCGTTTACCACAACTTTTCCGCGCAACGTCAAAATATCATACTTCTGACAGAGACACCGTATATTTCTGGACAAAATATTAATGGCTGGATAACCAAATTGCAGGTAATAGCTTACAAATTATCTTACTGCTGGACATTGCAAAATTATTCCAATTGTTTAAGTACTCCATCGAATTTTTGAAACAATTTATCGTTAATCTAGCACAACACAATTCACAAAAAATTACATACTTCGAAGAAATAGTGTTTACAAAAGATCGTGTCTACCTCAACATGACTCGAACTTGTCACAAAAACATGTGTTAAAACGACGATGTATTTGTTCTATGACCTTACGAGCTTGTGTTTATATTATGATTAGGCATAAATTCAAGTTCCATACAAAATTGTGTGTTTCTATTGTAAATTTTAGGGAATATATGTTGTAAAAAGGCCAATTGACTCGAATATTGGAGCACCGTACAACACTGAATTCAAACACCGCATTCTTTTTCCGTTTGACCGATAAATACTGGAACCGTTTTCATTTGCATCATACTTTAACAGTAACTGTTAATTGACCTGCTGTTATGTTACATTGTATGTTGCTGTTATAATCATATGTTATTTTATGAAAAACTCCTGAAGGTCACGTCTATGTATATAATACCAGTTAGATAAGTGCAATGGTATCTACGAACGTATTCAAACGGATAAACCCCTCATTGAAAGATCATTCTTCGATGAGGTTACCAAACATTGATAAAATTTTTTCCGTGAAGAAAAAATGTTACAATACATCTCCATGGTCGTTGCTGGACATCATGAGTTTCGGATAACCAATCAGAAAAAAAACATAATAAAATCACTTTTCTGTGATGCAAGAGATAAAGCAAAGTGAATAAATTCAAAAAATCAAGTGAAAAATGTGATTCAGTTTAATAGTATATACATGTACAAGGTGGTGAACCGATGCAAACTTTGTGATTCAGTGCACGATTAAAAAACACGGAAATCCAATTCATATCGGGTTTAACTTTTCGTAAAAACAAACTTTTAAAACGCTCAGTAGAATTCATCTTATAATTTGCATCAACAATTACATTAAAAAAATCCTATAACCGATTTAATGTCAACCGATGAAACCTTCAAAATAATTTTGGCAACTTGTACGGCGGAATCATCTGAATCAGTTGGGAAGAAACACTTTCCACAACAAAATGCTTGGTAACCTCATCGTAGAATGATCTTTCCATGTGGGGTTTATCCGTTTGAATAAGTTCGTAGAAACCATTGCACTTACCTAACTGGTATTATTTACATAGACGAGACCTTCCGGAGTTTTCCATAAAATAACATATGATTATAACAGCAACATAACATAACAGCAGGTCAATTAACAGTTACTGTTAAAGTATGATGCAAATGAAAACGGTTCCAGTATTTATCGGTCAAACGGAAAAAGAATGCGGTGTTTGAATTCAGTGTTGTACGGTGCTCCAATATTCGAGTCATTGGACCTTTTTGCAACATATATTTTCTAAAATTTACAATAGAAACACACAATTTTGTATGGAACTTGAACTTATGCCTAATCATAATATATGCACGAGCTCGTAAGGTCATAGAACAAATACATCGTCGTTTTAACACATGTTTTTGTGACAAGTACGAGTCATGTTGAGGTAGACACGATCTTTTGTAAACACTATTTCTTCGAAGTATGTAGTTTTTTGTGAATTGTGTTGTGCTAGATTAACGATAAATTGTTTCAAAAATTCGATGGAGTACCTAAACAATTGGAATAATTTTGCAATGTTCAGCAGTAAGATATTTTGTAAGCTATTACCTGCAATTTGGTTATTCAGCCATTAATATTTTGTCCAGAAATATACGGTGTCTCTGTCAGAAGTATGATATTTTGACGTTGCGCGGAAAAGTTTTGGTAAACGCCCTATCACCGTGCTAATATAATTTACCGCTGCGATAACATAGAACTTGTTCCTAGCAAATATTGTACTAATACCAATGTAATATACCACCGGGTTACCTGGACAAGTTTTGTATCACTATTACATGTACATGTAATAAGATACACATTCGGGTTACATAGAACGTGTTCCTCGTCTAATTCTGTATCAGTACTAATATGAAAGAACATGTTCCTATATCAATTCTAATACAAGAAAAGCATTGATGCAAGAAATGCAACAAGTGAAGATGAATAAGTAGACATCTGATGAACACATATTCTTATAAACTTTTTCAATGGTTAATTGGTTTTTACCAGAATTGTATATCATTTATGAATGGGCAGACAAAAGACATTGTTCATCATGAACTTTGGTAGACATGCTAGAGATTAGAATATTGTATGTTTCTTTTTCCACAGGATCTTGAAATTCTTTCAATATTAACGATAGTATCCGAAATATACAGGTCTATAATATCCAAAATATACCCTCCTATATGGTATAAGTTTATTTATATTATTAAGAGGGTATGTTTGGATATTATCATTAATATTGGTTATTTGTTAGAATTTCAAGTTCATGTGGTATTTTCTTCGGAACATAAAAAATAGTACTAAAAATGAACAAAGTCTGTTAATAGATTTATTGGGGGTCAATCTACTATTTTAATGAATTACTTCAAAAACCTCGTCTGACCCACCTAAGTGTTTACATTTCTATCAATAAACCCATAACAACTCATGTTAAAATTGCAGACGAAAGTGAAATATTATGATACAACAATTCGTAAAAATGGCCTACTTAATTTTTTAATATAGATTTATTAAGAGTGAAATTAATTGTTTGAATATGTGTCTGCAAAATTCTCCAGTCATAGCGCAACACGAATGACCGTTTCGATAAACTAGAGCTACTTCTATAAATTGATTTTCGGACTTTCACAATGTTAAGGTCATCATTCTATTTATAGGTACAGCAGTAACATACATGATAACCCACATGATTAATCAAAGCGCTGAAAGCACTGATGTATTCGCTGCGCATTATAAATACATATGTGTCTTACTAAAAATGTTGCAATTGTAACGAATAAACGAATATGGGCCACTGAATTACAGATTATCAATCTGATAGAGACATTATTTAACACTAGTTGTTGAATACCGTATTACATTGAAAGAGGGAAAGCAATAAGAATAAACTAAATGAGAACAACTTTATTACGTTATCTAAGTGGTACAATAAAATATACATCCAAAATATGAATGCATGCATTACATTCATGACTAGATCCTTAACATGATGAGAGAATTATGTTATAATGAATATATATATACAGTAACAATACCTAGAATACTATATTGCTACATAAGCTTCAAATGTAATGACAGACAGATTACCTAGCTAAAGCATTTCAGTTTTGATGAAAAGTGAAACTTGGAACATGTTAATTTCATGAAATTTAAGAAGAAAATATAGGTATTTTTGTAAAAATACTTTAATTTTTAAAAAATTTCTGAGATTAAAAAAAAATACAAAAAAGTACTTTTAATAGTTTGAGTATTATATTTTTAATTAGCCTGTAACAGTCAAAAATAAATTTTAAAAGTCTGTTATTTACTTTTTTGCAAAGAAACATTACAAATGGAATGGGAGTATGAGGAAATGGCTTTAATAATGCCAAACAAGCAAAATGGGACAATAAGAGAAAAGGATGGTTGTAATATCTAATCTTTTTTTACCTACTGTGACCTTATCATGCAAAAGACCAAATTAATTTTAAGCGTTCTTGCACACAGTAAATGAGAATTTTTGACGTTTTCAAACTGAGTAGTTTAATATGACATTATTGAAATATGGATGATGGACAGACCAGGAATCTTTGACTGTCTGTAATAGCTGAGCTTTTGCTTATGTGAGCTAAAAAAATGAGAATACTGATATCAAGGATGATTCAATAATATCATATTTAAGAAAACACAGCTTTAAAACCAATTGCAATATTGATAAACAAGAGGGCCATGATGGCCCTAGTTGCTCACCTGTATAAAGGCCCCCGTAGCGGGGCCAGTTTAAACCCGAGGGCTTTTATTTGAACAAACTTGGTAGACACCCATTAGAAGATGTTTCATGCTAAACATCTAAGGTCTAGCTGGTCAAGTTTTTTTTCACACATATAGTTAAAAACAATGACACACCTGGGACAGGGCCAGTTTGGACCCAAGGGCTTTTATTTGAACAATCTTTGTAGACACTTACTAGAAAATGTTCCATGCTAAATATCTAAACTCTAGCTATTTGGTTTTTTTCAAAGAAGATTTTTAAGTTTTTGCTATACACATATAAGGAAAATCAATGACCCCCGAGGCGGGGCCAATTTTGACCACAGGGCTCTTATTTGAACAAACTTGGTAGACATCCATTAGAACATGTTTTATGCTAAATATCTTAGCTCTAGCTCTTTTGGTTCTTTAAAAGAAGATTTTTTAAGTTTTTACTATATGCATATAGGGAAAATCAATGACCCCCTGGGGCGGGGCCAATTTTGACCCCAGGGCTTTTATTTGAACAAACTTGGTAGACACCCATTAGAAGATGTTTCATGCTAAATTTCTTAGCTCTAGCTCTTTGGGTTCTTTAAAAGAAGAATTTTCAAGTTTTTACTATATGCATATAGGGAAAATCAATGACCCCCTGGGGCGGGGCCAATTTTGACCCCAGGGCTTTTATTTGAACAAACTTGGTAGACACTAACTAGAAGATGTCTCACGCCAAATATCTAAGCTCTAGCTCTTTGGGTTTTTTAGAAGAAGATATTTAAAGTTTTTTTTCTTTTGGTTGCCATGGCAACCAGTGTTCTGCATGGAATTAAATTCTTTGAACAATTTTCAAAGGTGACCACCAAAGGAACATTCCTGTAAGGTTTGGATGAAATTGGCTTAGTGGTTTATGAGGAGATGTCATTTAAAGTAAAAGTTTTTGATCGGACGGACAACAAGCGATCACAAAAGCTCACCCTGTCACTTTCTGACAGGTGAGCTAACAAGAGCTGTCGGTAGGACAGCACGCTCGACTATTCTCAGTGCTTGATAGCAAAAGAGCCTTGTATAATGTTAAATCTTTTAAGTTCACAAAAGGGCTAATTTTTTTTTATAAATTCATGTTATAGGCCTTAGAGAGAGTCTAATTATACAGTATTGGCTTGACTATTCGGAAGGAAATGTCACAAGGGTGTTTTAATGAGTATAATAATATTTAAATTACCTATGAATACATAAATTTGACAGAAAATGTACAAAGGCTTGTTATTAAGATGTTTTATCAAGTAAATCACTGCTTTATTATCATGAATGCATAAAATTGTCCCAAAAAAGGCACAAACCCTTCAGTAGTTGTTGATATAACAGCTTACAAGCAAAACTTTACCATGAATTTCTAAGTTGAAAAAAGGGGGAAAAAATCCACCTAAATGCAAGATAGAATTATGGATCTTGTCAGTGACCTACAATTATGATCCTAAATCATATGTGAAGTTTTAAATAAATTTCTTTAATAGTTATTGAGATATGTAAAACTTGCATGTAAACATTAACCAAGAGACTAGGTAGAAAAGGGGATATGAATCAGCCTTAATGCAAGATAGAGTTATGTAACTTAGTCAGTGACATACAATTATGACCTTCCAATTATGACCCTAAGTGCATGTGTAAAGTTTCAAGTAAATATCTTTGAAAACCTTTAACCAAAGTTCTAAGTTTCAAAGGGGCAAATAATTCTGCAAATATTGCAGGCAGAGCTATCCAACTTGTCAATCTGATGTACCTTGTTAGTATCAATAAGTATTGTAAGTTTCAATTAAATATCTCCAGCAATAATTGAGATAATTGACTTTACAAAAAACTTTAACCAAAATTTCTAAGTTAAATAGGGGCATTAATTATGTCAATATTGTAGGCAGAGTTATCCAACTTGTCAATCTGATGTACCTTGTTACTATAAATAAGTATTGTAAGTTTCAATTGAATATCTCAAGTAATAATTGAGATATTTGACTTTACAAAAAACTTTAACCAACGCAGACGCCGACGCTGACGCCGACACGACTACAATAGCTCTCATGTTCTTCGAATAGTCGAGCTAAAAAGTAAACAATGTATATTATCTATGCCCCTCGTTAAAACATGATAGAAATATCCCCAGAACCTTTTTACTCACAATAATAATACATGTAATTATAACAGCATTAATAAGTACATCGCCTTATCTAATAGTCTGAATTTTACCCAATTTAATGTTGCATGACAAACATTCAGTTACTTCATACATAATCAGTGTTCTTTTCTAATTAAAGCATATATACAGAACTTGCTAACATGAAAAACAAATTTGGTCACGATAAGTTTATCTCATGTATAAAATTGCAACTTGCTTGCAATTTAAGTAATTTTATTTTAAGATTCTTATGCTAGAAAGTATGGTGATTGCTCAATTTTAAGTCATTTGTTAAAAACATTTTCATAAATCGGAAACACACTCTATAAATGGCTTGGCACTTCATATCAATTGTGAAATTTCTTTTATTAAGAATATTACTTACTGATAAATGTTCACAAAATTGCAAATACAATGTAAATCATAAAACAATGCTACAATGCTACATAATTAAGGTATTATCAAATTATATAATGATTAAGACATTATGGATTGAAATGATAGAAAAAACAAGCAAATGTAAAATGAACATTAAAAAATTATATACATGTAACACTATTGACCATAAGAAACAGTTAAGTCAAACAAATGTAATAGTTATTATGCATTTAAATTTGGGCTGTAGTGTCATGTTTCTTCGGAAATTGAAGTCAAAATAGTTCTCAGAAATCAAATATTTCTCTGACAAAGATAGAAATGTTATGAGCATGTAAAGCTCCCACAAACTTTCTTATATAACTCTAGTGCAATCACTGTTTGTTTTTACTTTGACTAGAATCAAAAATGATACCTTTGTTTACAGTTTGTGTCCACAATGATAATAGCATATAAATAAATATTATCTTGTCACTTGTGCCTGGTTATATAAAAAAGACAATTTCTAATAAAGGAATGTACAAGTTTGTTTTGTGTATGTTAAGAACAACTTAAGCATGTACATAAAAAGTACTGGGAACATGGTATTTTAAAGGTATTATAAGTAGATTTCAACAATAATAAATGAATGATTTCAAAATTAAAAAAAAAAACAACTAGAAATGTGTCCATAGGACACGGATGCCCCCACACGCCACTGTTCTGTCAATCTTATGACTCTAGGTCAAATATTTTTTGGACTACATGTGCCACAAGTTGAAAACTAAAAATCAACAAAGGGCCATAATTCTGTTAAATTTGGTCGCAGCAAAAATTCCTTCCTTAACTACCATCTACACATTAAGGTTGTTAATCCCTGGAAGTTTAAGCAAAATCTGCCATCCGGTTTAAGAGGAGTTGCGTTCACAAAATTTCTACATAGTATATAATGAAAAAATTAACAAAGGGCCATAATTCTGTTAAATTTGGTTGCAGCAAAAATTCCTTCCTTTACTACCATCTACACATTAAGGTTGTTCATCCCTGGAAGTTTAAGCAAAATCTGCCATCCGGTTTAAGAGGAGTTGCATTCACAAAATTTCTACATAGTATATAGTGAAAAAATTAACAAAGGGCCATAATTCTGTTAAATTTGGTTGCAGCGAAAATTCCTTCCTTTACTACCATCTACACCTTAAGGTTGTTCATCCCTGTAAGTTTAAGCAAAATCTGCCATCCGGTTTAAGAGGAGTTGCGTTCACAAAATTTCTACATAGTATATAGTGAAAAAATCAACAAAGGGCCATAATTCTGTTAAATTTGGTTGCAGCAAAAATTCCTTCCTTTACTACCATCTATACATTAAGGTTGTTCATCCCTGTAAGTTTAAGCAAAATCTGCCATCCGGTTTAAGAGGAGTTGCGTTCACAAAATTTCTACATAGTATCTAGTGAAAAAATCAACAAAGGGCCATGATTCTGTTAAATTTGGTTGCAGCGAAAATTCCTTCCTTTACTACCATCTACACATTAAGGTTGTTCATCCCTGTAAGTTTAAGCAAAATCTGCCATACGGTTTAAGAGGAGTTGCGTTCACAAGATTTCGGGACGTACGGACGGACGGACGGATGGACGGACTGACGGACGGACAAGTGCAACGCTATATGCACCCACATTGTGGGGGCATAAAAAATGGGTCAAAGACAGAAAAGGTCGGGTTGCATTTCTATACCAAATATCATGATGCTGTAATGTTTTGAAAAATATTTACCACTGACCATTAATGTGTAAAATTTAAATAAGACAGTTAACAGGAAGTGGATGAATGAAAGACTTGAAATCGAATCCCACAGTATAAGACCATGTGTCAATGCTGTTTGTCAAATATCAAGAGCCTGTGATAAGTAGTTGCTAAAAAATCTGTCACAAAAATTTCCTACCATTGACCATTAATGTTGAAAATTTAACGGTAAATGGGGCTTGGTGAGCGACAGACCTGAAATCAAATCCGACGGTATGGGACCACGTCAATACTGTATACCAAATATCAAGAGGCTGAGATAAGTTGGTATGGAAGACAAAACTATGAAACTAAGAACGTTTGTTTACATAAATTCCATGAATAAGTTCAAAGTGGGGGGGGGGGGTAATTCTGGAAATAGTCATGCTTGTCACACAACATATGTGTAATGATAAGAAAATATAAACAAGAGGGCCATGATGCCCAAAGTCGCTCACCTGTATATAGGCCCCCGGAGCGGGGCCAGTTTAAACCCTAGGGCTTTTATTTGATCAATCTTGGTTGACACCCATTCGAAGATGTTTCATGCTAAACATCTAAAGTCTAGCTAGTTGGGTTTTTTAAAAGAAGATTTTTTCAAGTTTTTTTCTTTACACATAATGTTAAAAACAATGACACACCTGGGGCAGGACCAGTTTTGATCCCACGGCTTTTATTTGAACAATCTTTGTAGACACTTACTAGACAATGTTTCATGCTTAATATCAGAACTCTTGCTATTCAGGTTTTTTCGAAGAAAATTTTTAAGTATTTGCTATACACATATAAGGAAAATGAATGACCCCCGGGGCGGGGCAATTTTGACCCCAGGGCTTTTATTTGAACAAACTTGGAAGACACTCGCTAGAAGATGTTTCATGCTTAGTATCTAAACTCTAGCTATTTGATTTTTTTCATCAAAAAAGATCTTTTAAGTTTTTGTTATATGCATATAAGGAAAATGAATGACCCCCAGGGCGGGGCCAATTTTGACCCCTGGGCTCTTATTTGAACGAACTTGGTAGACATCCATTAGAACATATTTCATGCTAAATATCTTAGCTCTAGCTCTTTACATTCTTTAAAAGAATTTTTTTAAGTTTTTACTATGTGCATATAGGGAAAATCAATGACCCCCTGGGGCGGGGCCAATTTTGACCACAGGGCTTTTATTTGAACAAACTTGGTAGACAACCATTAGAATATGTTTCATGCTAAATATCTTAGCTCTAGCTCTTTGGGTTCTTTAAAAGAAGATTTTTTAAGTTTTCACTATATACATATAGGGAAAATCAATGACCCCCGGGGCCAATTTTAATTCTAGGAACAAAATTAGAACAAGTTTGGTTTTGGACCTATAGGTGATACCATAGACCAAATATCAAAGCTCTAGGCCATTTACTTTCAGACCAGAAGATTTTTCAAGTTTTCACTATATGTATGTAATGAGAATCAAAGACCCCCCGGCCATTATTTGAACAATCTTGATAGAGGTCTACTACACAATGTTTCATGCCAAATATCTAATCTGTAGCCTTTGCCAAATCAGAGAAGAAGATTTTTTTAGATTTTACTATATACATATAAGGAAAAACCTATGACCCCCCAGGCGGGCCAATTTTGACACTAGGGACAAAATTTGAACAACTTTGGTAGAGGACCCATAATGATACCATATACCAAAAATCAAAGCTCTGGCCCATGTACTTTCAGACAAGAAGATTTTTTAATTTTTGTGTTTTTTGAAATCCTTTTCTGGCCCTATGACCTACATATGCAACAGACCGGAACCATTTGAACAACTTTGAAAGGGGCCCACCCAAGGATCATTTCTGTAAAGTTTGGTCGATGTGCAGTCATTGGTTTCAGAGGAGATGTTGTTTATGTTAAAAGTTGACGACGCACGACGACGGACACAGGGCCATCACAATAGCTCACCCTGAGCATTGCTCAGGTGAGCTAAAAAGTAAATTAAATTACTTATAATATTTCTTTAAAAAAAAGTTCAAAGGGATATTAACCTGGAAATATTGCTTTAAGAGTAAATTATGAACCTAGTCACATAAGATGTAATTGATGATAAGGAATATGTATTTGCATCGTCGGATACCTACGATTGATAAACATGTTATATAACATGCAATCAACCGTGGGTAAAATGAATCGATTGGCGTCGATATACGGCAACAGGTGCGTAAAATATCTACCAATGACATCGCGTTTATCAAATCTATATTCTTCAACAGCGGAGGTAAAAAAACAATAAGAAACAAAATGGCAGCGCCCACGGTTAGAAACTGTTGTACGTGTCTTGCTAAAATCAATGGCAAAAAATATCGCCAAATCAGTTCTTCTGCAAACAGATATCAATCAGAAAGGAAAATATCACGCTGTAAAAGTAAATTATCTATACTTTCTTGCTGTAAATCGTGTTGAACTATTCACGTCGTCTATGGTTGTCGCAATAGTGTCTGTAATACCGAACGTCGTACAGAACGAGCGTTTTGATTGGTTTTAATCGCCTCATGAAATCGCCAGGCAGCCAATGAAATAGCTGCCTTTGACACACCTCTAATCGACTGAATATCGGCTAAAAATCCCACGGCTGATAAATGTTAATGGTTCGGCCGTGGGTATCCGACGATGATGTATTTGAAGTAAGAGGTAGATGCCTTTGAAACTAAAAAAGTCATAGTAAAAAATAATATTTTTCAAGTAAAAAAAATATCTGTGTGGAAAAGTGTGTATGGTACGTTTTAACATAACTAACTATTGCTTCTTATGTAAGTAGAAAATGCTTCGTCTTTTTTTGTCAATGTTCCTCTTGGAATTGAATATGGCGGTATTTTGGCTACTATTACCCAGGATGCATCAAATCTTGGAAAATCCCGAAACACATGATAACTTGCACTAGAACAACCCCAATAATACTGAATTTAACTGTATGACGTCTAAGTTACTTCTCCATCTATATTAAGCTCCATGACATGTCCAATTAATCAGTAAATCAATAAGTTGATTGATCATTAGAAATCAAAGAATGAATCATCGAGTCAATGAAATCGAGGAAATCAACACTCTGAAATTAAACAAATTACATCAACATAAAAATAGAGTTAAATCAATTTCCTTTGTCTGAAATGCATAATTATCATTTAAATAAAAACCTCCAAATTTATGGTCAATTACAATAAACCCATTCACACTTTCTATATGATCTACGTAAATAACTGAGGTATATCAAGTGAAAAAATACAAGTTGCTTCCCTTATCTTCGAGTAAAATTAATATCTCTTATGCTTAAACAAAACCGCTAGTTTGTTTTGATTAAATGTCCGCTTTTAAAATGAATTACACCAATAGCAAATGTTGGATCTTAGCTTCATCACAGTATATTCTTCAACACATCTTTTGACTCCACAAAGTATTCAAATGAACAGTTAACCCTACCACATGTCAGACCTTTTTTCATACAATTTATATAGTGAGAAAACAACCGGTTATCTTTATTCCTAAAACTACTGATAAGAAAAGCCTCTCGTCTGCTAGTTCTGAAAGTGTTTATCGGTGTATTAAACATTTACAACACATTGAACAGCTTACTTAACCTGTAGGTATATTAACTTATAATATAGCTATATGCTTTTTATTGGCCGCCACAATCATAAGTTCATTTAATGAAGTTATTATAAAATACATCATAATCATAAATAAATTCTAAACTCACCAGTTTGTGGAATTGAATGTACCAATAAAAGCATTATCTTCTTCAAACACGCATACTGTCAAACTCTCTCTCTCTCTCTGCTGTAACTTCTGCAAAATATAATAAACACAATGTGCAAAGTGATATGAATAAATTGTGAGATTAAGTAAACAGAGAGCTAGATTAACGGATTTTTCTGAAAACAATTCTCAAAGGTTCCAAATCACGAAAACTGATGACATTTCGAATCAGACCACACTCGTTACTTAATTAAAAAATCATCTATGACATACACTCTATAAAACACTAATTTAAACCAAATGCAACTCAAAATAATACTGACCAACTATCAATAATCCATATTTCCAATAAATTAAGAACACTTTGAACTTTTTACAAACAAAGCCGCTTAAACATAGACAAAACTAGTGATATTGCGGGAAAACAAGGGAAACAACTCAAACAACAAAAAAAAATATATCAAGACACCTGAATTATCAACACTGTTACGCATCATGAAATCCAAATAAGAATTCCAAAACAGAATAAAATTAAGTTCAAATAATATTGGTAAGTTTTCTGTACCTACTTTTAGAAAATGATGAGATCAGCTTTCACGTCGAAAACTTTGTTTTGGTACGAACTACTTCCTTACGCAAAGTTAACGCGAATGAATACTAATGATCTTTTTACTGATTATATCCTGAAAACATGCAAATAATATACGATAGAAATAACACAATCAAAAATGAACTACTGACCATTCAAAATCTTATCACTTGTGTGTGACAAGAAAATCTGTGTAGAACTACTTTGCGTTGTTCGGTACCCATTCTTCTGTTGCAATCCCGCAAATTGTGATAGAACTGTATTCACTGCTAACGCAGCGAAGACGGATAAGATGATTTCATTTGAATATGTTTGCATTGCGAAATTCTCCAGTTCGCTATTCATTATACATATCGCGACATTTCTTTTTTCCTCATACCAATCGGAATGATCGGCTTTTATGACAGACGAAAACGCCCGAGAAGTTGCAATTGCCCTTTCACAAAATCTGAGTTTCATTCTATAAAGGGCGTCGCGCTTCGGCGCGGACACCAATGATATACCGATGGGTTACATAGAACGTGTTCCGGGGCAATTATTATATCAGTACCTATGTGATATACCGCCAGATTAAATAGAACGAATTCCTGGACATTACTAATAATTATGATTTACCATCGTGTTACATAGAACGTACTCTTGGGCAAATTATGTTTCAATACGAATATGATCGAGTTACATAGAACGAGTTCCTGGCAGTAAATGTGTATCTGTATACTAAGTAATAGAAAGAGCACCGAAACACGAGGTTATCTGATTTGTACGAGGGGGCGTAGCCCCCCCGAGTATTAATCAGATTACCGAGTGTTTTGGTGTTCTTTCTCTTTTGTATCATAGTCAAACATAAAAACACGTTCCCTGTTGTTACAATATGAAACCCCGGCAAAAATGAACCAATGAACGAGCATCTAAATATGACATTTCTGTCGATTTCACTTTCACTGCCGTCACAATATGTAAACCCAAGCAAAAATGAGCCAATCAATGGGCATGCTCTGGAGTGCGGGTAACTAATACCCGCACTCCAGTTAACGCACTGTGCATGTATATGTATACGATTTAACCCTGACACATTTTCAACAGAAAGGTCTCCAAACTATGATACAATAAGAAAGAACGTGTTCCGGGCAAGTATTATATCAGTACATAAATGACATACCGCCGGGTTTCATAGAACGTATTTCTGGACAAGTAGCGTATCATAACAAGTATGATATACCTTCGGGTTACGCAGAACGTGCTTCTGGACAGATAATGTATCAGTGAATGTGTATCAGTTCTAAAATAAAAAGAACGTTTTCCTGGGTAAGTATTGTATCAGTACTAATATGATTTAACGCCATATTACATAGAGCGTGTTCCTTAACAAGTACTGTATCAGTACTAATATGATACACCGCGATGTTATATAGTACGTGTTCCTTGGCAAGTACTGTTTCAGCACTAATATGTTTTACCTTCAGTTTACATAGAAGGTCTTCTTGGGCAAGTACTGAATCAGTACTTATGTGACATACTGCCGGGATAATAGGTAAAGTTCGTTACTTTGTTGTCTGTAAGGTATTAAATATTTTTTTATGTTTAAATTCTTTGTACAAAACAACACTAAAACGTTTTTATGTAATCTAAGGGAGATAAGTATAACCATTCAAAAACTTTTGTTGTAACATTTGTTTACCTTCGCATATGTGCCTAAAGTTTGAACGGGTTTATTTACTAAGCCTTGTTATCCAATAAACATAAACTTATTTTTATTATCAAACAACAACAACGACATCGATAACGACAACGACAACAACAACAACAACAACAACAACAACGACAACGAACACGATAACGATGACGATGATAATAATAATAATAATAATAATAATAATAATAATTATAATAATTATGATAATAATGATAATAACAACAACAACAACAAAAAAAATGAAAAATAAAATATAATGTTCCTTAGACTATGAATTGTCAAAAAATACTTTTCGACTGTCGTAATTTACGGTGCCTTCACTTTTCGACTGTCGTAATTTACGTTACCGTCACTTTTCGACTGTCAATATTTACGTTTATTATATACTTATAAATGAAATATTGAGAAATATTTATGAAATAAAATGCGTATTTTCATTTTCCGTATTTTCACTGTAAAAATTTATTTTTCACTGCAGTGAAACATATTTTCCGTATTTTCACTGGTGTCTTGCCGGACTACTTTCTTTTAAATTCTGCCAGTACACAAAATTTAAGGGAAAGTCTTTCAAATTTTATCGCAAAAAAGTGAAAAATGTATATAATAAACAGAAAATTCAAGTTTTTTCTATAATTACATGATTTATTTTCATCTTGTGGCATGAAAATTACCATATTTCACTCGTGGCTACCGCCACTCATGAAATATTTATTTTCATAACACTCGATGAAAATAAATCATGTATTTATAGAAAAACTTGAATATCCTCTATTTCCTTCACTTTTCTACTGTCGAAATTTACGTTGCGTTCAATTTCTGGTCGTAAACATTTATGTTACGTGATTTCTAAAGATAACGTGAAAATTTACCTATCCGTTAGTTCAATGTCTTATACTGTAGTTGACATATTTTTGCAAAACAAAACATTATGATATTATATACATGTATGTGGTTTGACGCTGTCCAAGATCGTGTTGGTGTGATGTTCACATTAGGTGTAATCTCTACAACTACTAAGGAAGGAGAATGTTATAGAAATTGGCCATCCTCTTTAAATCAGTCAAAAACCCAACAACCAAAATACCAACATATATAATTTAGTATTACAAAGTGTTTTTTTTTTAGGTTCTGAATGATGTACTGGTGCAAATTGGCAATATCTCAACTCAAAGTCGCTTCTCTTAAACATTTTGTGTTTACATTCCTATCAATAAACCCATAACAACTCATGTTAAAATTGCAGACGAATGTGAAATACTATGATACAACAATTCGTAAAAATGGCCTACTTAATTTTTGAATATAGATTTATTAAGAGTGCAATTAATTGTTTGAATATGTGTCTGCAAAATTCTCCAGTCATAGCGCAACACGAATGACCGTTTCGATAAACTAGAACTACTTCTATAAATTGATTTTCGGACTTTCACAATGTTAAGGTCATCATTCTATTTATAGGTACAGCAGTCACATACATAATAACCCACATGATTAATAAATCAAAGCACAGAAGGCGCTGAATTTGTTTGGGTCTCAGAATGTAAGAAAGGTGCAGGTTGTGAGATTATATGTTCAGTGCCACCAATGCTTTCCAGCGTTTTAATTGTAGTAAATTGGCTATAAGACTAATTGCAACACTGATATTCAATCCAATGTTTATTTGACTTTAACAATTTAAAAAAATGAGTTACCTTTACTGGGATTTGAACTCCAGACCTCTCGCTTCCTAAGCGAGCCCGAAAACCCTTCAGCCACGGTTAAATTTATATGTGAACGGCCTGAAGAAAACCATATTATTCTAAATTAGGGCTTGTAACGACTTTTAACTGTTGTTTAACACAGATGTAAATAATCCTGAAGCTTACTATAAGCATGTATATTTATAAAGAATCAAAGGGCTGCAAGTTCTGTGGTATTTTCTGATCTTTGCAATCTAAATCGTACTGTATATCTGTATGCATTTTCCTGTATAAGATTATTTTTATGTATTAAAATTCATTTTGTAAGGCACATACGGAATTCTGCATAACTAGAGTTGCAACAAAAAATCATTTATGTACTTTTTTACGACAGCCACACTTTATCCTTGTAAATCATGGCTACTTCCTTAACAAAAACACTTAAAAAAAGAATTTAACCAAAAAAAAAATTTCCTCTACTGGGATTCGAACTCGAGACCTCTGACTCACTAAGCGAGCCCGTTGCCACTGTACCACGGAGAAGTTTTTCACTGACTGTCTGAATAATAATAAGTGATTCTAAATTTAGAACTTCCATTGCATTCAGGTTTGTAATCCTTATTAATTTTGAGGTATTTTGTTCAGGGTAAACCTGTTGTTTAAAATTGAAGTAAATATTTTAGCGAAAATCCTCTCGCCCAAACAGTCCGACATGTAGAATCTATATATTCCACTACTCGGTTTGTGTAGTATTCGGTAATCTACATGGCTAAAAATAGTATTTTCATTTATAAAATCATATTCATCCGCGTAATTTGTGATTGTGCATTTATTGACAATTCTATAAGCCAACGCTATTGTTTAACTTTAAATGCGTTGTAATTTGTTGGATACTTGTAACAAAATAAAATATTTCTTTCTTTTAAATCGCTAGTTTTAAGCTGTTTTGAGAACTACTTGTTGTTAGGTTTGTCATAAACTTCTGTGTCAGAGATTGAATGTCCGCTTTGTATTAAGTTATTTTCGATCAGAAAATACCAGAAAACAATATTAGAAATCTTCGACCATTCGGGAATTACTTTGCTTGAAAATTGATGCGCCTGTCTTTGACCATCTTTACGCAGTGATCTCCCCTGAATTTTTCGGCTTTAGTGTACATACAAAAGGGAAGTAACCGCTTCAAAAAAGTGGACTACTTTCGGCATTTGCAATTAAGAACATTAGACTCTGAAATTTCGCTACCATTATTTGTTTGGTCTGACGACCCAAACAAATAAAAACCCGAACAGCGATTAACTGACGGATAAGATGATTTCATTTGAATATGTTTGCATTGCGAAATTCTCCAGTTCGCTATTCATTATACATATCGCGACATTTCATTTTTCCTCATACCAAACGGAATTATCGGCTATTATGACAGACGAAAACGCCCGCGAAGTTGCAATTGCCCTTTCAAAAAATCTGATTTTCATTCCATAAGGGGCGTCGCGCTTCGGCGCGGACACCAATGATATACCGATGGGTTACATAGAACGTGTTCCGGGGCAATTATTATATCAGTACTTATGTAATATACCGCCAGATTAAATAGAACGATTTCCTGGACAGTACTAATAATTATGATTTACCATCGTGTTACATAGAACGTACTCTTGGGCAAATTAGGTTTCAATACGAATATGATATACCATCGAGTTACATAGAACGAGTTCCTGGCAGTAAATGTGTATCTGTATACTAATAAGAAAGAACGTGTTCCGGGCAAGTATTATATCAGTACATAAATGACATACCGCCGGGTTTCATAGAACGTATTTCTGGACAAGTAGCGTATCATAACAAGTATGATATACCTTCGGGTTACGCAGAACGTGCTTCTGGACAGATAATGTATCAGTGAATGTGTATCAGTTCTAAAATAAAAAGAACGTTTTCCTGGGTAAGTATTGTATCAGTACTAATATGATTTAACGCCATATTACACAGAACGTGTTCTTTGACAAGAAGTGTATCAGTACTAATATGATACACCGCCATGTTATATAGTACGTGTTCCTAAAACATAATGTTCCTTAGACTATGAATTGTCAAAAGTTACTTTTCGACTGTCGTAATATACGGTGCCTTCACTTTTGGACTGTCGTAATTTACGTTACCGTCACTTTTCGACTGTCAATATTTACGTTTCCTTCACTTTTCTACTGTCGAAATTTACGTTGCCTTCAATTTCTGGTCGTAAACATTTGTGTTACGTGATTTCTAAAGATAACGTGAAAATTTACCTATCCGTTAGTTCAATGTCTTATACTGTAGTTGACATATTTTTACAACAAAACATTATATAGACATGTATATGGTGTGACGCTGTCAAAATTCGAGTTGTTGTGCTGTTCACATTGGGTGTAATCTCTACAACTACTAAGGAAGGAGAATGTTATAGAAATTGGCCATCCTCTTTAGATCAGTCAAAAACCCAACAACCAAAATACCAACATATATAATTTAGTATTACAAAGTGTTTTTTTAGGTTCTGAATGATGTACTAGTGCAAATTGGCAATATCTAAACTCAAAGTCGCTTCTCTTAAACATTATTTAAAACATTAGATTGAGCAGGGAATAATGGTGAAGCAGAAAAATTTATAATTTTTTTTCTTCTTTATAATTTTATTGAGCTTTTCTATGTTGTTTTTGCCTTTTTTTTTCCAAATAAAATGTCGTTTTTCAAGCAGACATATGTTGTTGTGATGTGTTCCTTGAGGTTTTTTACATTTTTTGGTTTTTAAAATTTTTATAAAAAGGGGTTAAAGGTCAAAGGTAATGAACAAAGGAAAAAGAAACCAAAAAATTTTAATCTGTTCGGCATTATAAACATCCAACAGTAAAAGATGGTCGGGAAAAATAAAAAAAACAGTGTTGTCCCGGGCGGAAAGAAAAAAACCGGGGCCGGAAAAATTTTATAAAAACAAAAAAAGTTTGGTAAAAAAATCCCGGGAAAATGTTACCCCAGGCTTAAACAAAAATTTTAAAAGGGGTTAAAAAGTAGAAAGGGGCGGGAAAAATAAAAAAAACTGTAAAAAACCGGTCGCAAAAGTAAATAACCAACTGTATGATCCGGTCGGCAAAAGTGAACAACCAACGTAATACTCCGATTGGCAGAAGTAAACAGCCAGTAATACTTAGTAATATAGTCCAGTCGGTTAACGTAAAAAAAAACAAAACATTTAAGTCCGGTGGGAAAAATTAAATAAAGAAAAGTTCATCCTTTTTGGTAAACCTTAATACTATTGTTGTCCGGTTGCTTAATTTAATAACGAACAGCCGATTTGGTAAACAGACACAACAGATTAAGCACACATGCATGAATATAGAAAAAAGAATTTCCTGTTAATTACTCTATTTATAGTGCAATTTGGTCGTACTGAATCATCACATTTTGTATTGTAACTGCGTGTTGCTAAAAAGCTTTCTCGATGCACATACCGCATTAATAACTTTTCTATCTTGAGAAAATATTAGAAATGAAAGTTTAACGTCTCAATTCCGACTAAAAGGACGCAAATAGAGGAATTGATAAAAGATTGACATTGATCGACGGCAGCAATTAAAATAAGTATCTGCCTACAACGGCAGCATTTTTTCTTCGACCGGACCAGATTGAACGTCTTTAAAACTTTTAAGAAAAGACTCACAGGGTAAATATTTGGCTTCCGTGACTCCAGTGGATGAACGTCTATATTAATAACACTAAATCCTGCCATTTAGTTAAAACTTGAGATATTTTGAACAAAAAAAAAAAAAAACACAGACATTTTCATGGATTTTTCCGAAGCTGTCACTGCTCAAAAAAGTCTCAAACAGGAAAAAACGAGTCCAAAATTACCTAATAGTATCTCCAGTCAATAGACAATAGTTTCATAGCAATGAAATGGACCGTATTTGTGTAATATAATAATATCAACCAAATTTATAACCTACCTATACCGAGGGGTAAATTTCAGCTATCTGCCATCACTGCAGTGATCTGCCATCACTGGTGCCGGTAATACGGTGTGTTTCCATCGTCTTCTAGTCTGAAGTGCAGATCTATATATGTGTGTAAGTTAATTATTTTACTAAC
>NW_026866412.1:0-34453 GCF_026571515.1 Ruditapes philippinarum
TCAGTTAATTTTGAGATTTTATGTTTCTTTACTGAAAATAATTCTATCACTTTATTGAAAGCATCAGTTTAAGTTTTTAAAATAATTTAGAAAAATGTAAAAAGGAGTATATTTCATTCAGTTAAACTTTTTATTAAACACTGAGGAACAATTTTTTACAGAGACATTTTATTTCATATTAGTTTCTTACCGCCTTGCCCATGTCACTCTGCATCATATCTTCCATTGACTGGAATCTAATGATGACATGTTTGATACGATGAAACAGGGATCTCTCCCAGTAAATAGAGCCAGCTATAGGAGGGTGGTTCTTGTGTAGAGGTGGTGAATCTCTCTGTGTCATAAACAAATTCTCCATAGTGTCCACCTCTTTCTGATACTGTACCAAGATATCACGGAACTTCTGCATCATCTGAGCATTGATGGCTTCACGAGATCGGATATGTTTGAATTTCAGGAGCAGATTAAATGCTCCCTCGGCAGATCTCAGTGACTGGAAGGACTCGTCTATAAACATCTTTGCTTCATTTTCAATGGCAACAACCTCCCTGTTGAAGTGGTCCATAACACTCTTCCATGAAGAGGAGTGGCGGATAACAAAAGGATCAAAGGCAACCTGCAAGAAAACAAAAACAGATTTATCTGAATATATAGATTTTGAAAAGTGCTAAAAAACAACATAAACAAGCAATTATCATAGTATTGCAAGCAATCCATAAGTCCCCTACCGGTAAGAGCCCAAGCAACATTCTGAAGGGCCATTGGCCATTCACTTAGGTTCCTATTTTAAGTAAATTTGTTGAAAAAGTTCTTTAAAAGTGATCACAGGAAACAGTTTTTATGTACAGACAGACGGACACTCTAAAGTTATTTTTTAAACATCCCTGTTATCAAAATATAACATTTTTAAAATCCTATCATGATTGAAGAAGTTGGAGTAAAAATTACCAATTTCTCAAAAAAAAGTCTAAGTTCAAAAGGGGCGTAATTCTCCCTAATAGTCTTGCTAGAGTATTGAACACTCACAAATGTTGAGTGACAATAAGAAACATTTATATGAAGTTTGAAGTAGATACATTCAGAAAAAAGAAGTTATTAAAAAAAAAAACAATGTTTTTTAATGAAAATTTTAAGTTCAAGGGAGGTAATTCTGATAATTTTTTGTGCTAGAGTTGTAAACCTTGTCACATATGATGTGGTTGATGACAAGCAACTTATATTTAAAGTTTGAAGAAAATACCTTAAGAAATAAAGAACTTATAGTGAAAAAACTTAAAAACTAGAATCAGAAATCTTGAAATTCAGTCAATTTGTTGCCATAGCAACCAGAATTTCAACATAGGAAGATAAAAAAGGATGTGCATAATTTCCATACTGCCATCTACCAATATGTCAAGTTTCATAAACATATTTTCAGTACTTTTTGTGTTATCACTGGATCCAGGTTATGTGTAAAATTGCCATATTTTCAGTCTATTTGTTGCCATAGCAACCGAATTCAACATAGTAAGTAAAATGAAAAAAACGTGATAATTCCATACTTTCTTAAATCCATATATAATTTTATAAAGATAAATGTATTACAAAGATTTTTCGTTAAATCGACGATTCCAGTTATGTGATAAAATTGATAATTTTCAGTCTATTCTCAGTGCAATAGCAACCAGAAAGGTTTTACTGTGAGAAGAGAAATCCTGTGTCATCAATTCTCCATACTGTCCACTTCTATCCTATATCAACTTTCATATAAGAATTATCTTCAGTATTTTTGAATTATCAGGCGGTAATCCCTCGCAGTTCATTGGGACGGATCGTCATACTACCTGTAAGGAACAGACGGAAGGGACTAAACTGTCTGGACGGACGGACAGACGGACAGACGGAGGGTAAACCTAAAGTCCCCTCCGGTAAACCGGTAGGGGACTAAAAATGTATCACATGAAAATTAAAGAAAAACGTCATGTAAAGAAACTTGGTTTCATCAGAACTGAAATGACTGTGTGTAAATCATGAATTATTCAAAGTGTTTTTTTTATTTTCCAAAAGTGATCAATATTAGGATCTTTACAAAGATACAAGTAAATATCATTAATACACACCTCCTCCAGTGGGGTTACAAGGGCATCAACTCTCACAAGTACTTCCTCAATACGTTTTGGATCTCCTGTAACTGCCTTCAACTCTGGTCCAAATATGTTGTAAAACTCTTCTAGCACCTGTACAAACATTCATTTGATAAGATTATTACTTTATACAGGTCATAAATTTAAAGCAGGAATAAGTACAACAGACAAAAAAAAAAGATATAGTTCAAGATATAGCATTAAGTTAGCAATTCAAAACTGATAATTGTATAATATATACTTAGTTTGTGTTTACAAGCGCTATCCAATTACCTGAGCAACATCATAGAGGTCCTGGCAGATATTAGACATATAATCTGTCCTCTCAAACAGCTTCTTTCTATCAAACTCCCATCTTTGATCACGTCCAGACTGCTCAATCTTTGCTCTAACCTCAAAATAACTTTCCTTCCATACCTGCAACATTCTCTTTGCCTCAGAAGTTCTTCTTTTAACTTCATCAGTGGTATCTCTGTAATAAGAAACATCAGTTATTAGTTTTTTGGTACAACTCAAACATACTATTCAAGATTTTAAAATTTGAATATTTTAACAAAAAGAAATATTTATTTTACAATCCCCTGATTATAATTATAACAGGTGACTGGCTACTCTACCTAAGAAATGTTAAATGAATTAAGTTATAGTGGATAAAAGAATTTATGTTCCCAAAAATCTACATGAATTAATCTACAATCAGTGTGATATTTACTTGAAGATATTCCTGATGTTAATGACTTTATCAACTCTTTCAGCCAGCTCCCATGCAATTCTTTCCATCAACGGAACCATTCTTTCATCTTTGTTATAATGTCGGGAAATAATCCACACCATACGTAACGCATTCATCATCGACGGTATTGTTTCTATGACTACCTGAAATGTCGCTCCATGAGCTATGTTCTTAAAGTGTCGTTCAAGAGTTGAAAGAAATCTGACATTGTCTTTAGCTTCTACATAATATTTATTCAGTTCAGATTTTACGTCATCAAAGTCAGCCTCTAGGTGGGAATATGCTTCTAACATTTTAGCAACCTGTGGGATTTTTAGCTGTTCTGTAAGAGCACTCAAGGCTGCATTACGCTCCCTCCAGAAATCAATCTCTGCCAAAGGACCTTTACCATGTGGGACTTTCTTCAACTGGAGTTCTAGTGCACCTCTTATCTGCTTTGTCCATTCATGACAAACTTCTCTAATCTGGTCCATCAGTTCAGAGTTGGCTACAATTTCATCAATATTGTCACCAAGTTCCATCTCTGGAACTTCTAGTCTTACTTCTCCCTCAATCTGCTGAATAGTACGAGTAATACTTGCTGAAAACTTCTGCATACTGATAAGAAATTCATCTCTTAACATGGCTTTAGCACGAGACTCTGCGACATTAACTTTCTTTTCGCCTTCTTTGTTATCTTCCTCTTCAGTTTTATGTGATGCCCGGGTGTCAGTCCGAGTCTCTGGGCGACTTTTGCCCTCTTTTACTTCACCATTTCTGTGCTGGTTGTATGATAGCAGGGGCATGTACACCTGAAAAACATAGAAAAACTCTATTGTTTCATTTGTTGTTTTTTTTTTGTTTTGTTTTTTTTGGGGTGGATGGGGGTGTTGGGTGTTAGGTTTTTAGTCACATTGGTAGCTTCTTAGTCATATGGTGACTTTCCAGCTTAACTGGTACAGGAAGTAAGAATATCATAACAAAAAGAAATTTTCAAAGAATATGACTAAGTCCTTTTGTTGATCAAGTCAATGCTTAAGCAACATGTGGTTGTTTTATCATCCTTTTGGGAATGGGTCTTGTCTACAAAATTGGGAAAATGAAATAAAATTGAGCTGCAACAAAAGCCTAATTGAGACTAAATGATTATTATTGGGAAGAATAGGAATTTCAGGCAATTTCCAACAAGTATGTTTACTGGGTCTAGCTGTCTAAACAAGGAATACTAAACCTGATGTAAAGGCATACTTACTAAGAAAATGAGAATTATTTGACAATTTCTTTTGAAAATTGTGATCTTATACCAATGTGCTTTCTCTATACAATGTTATTACTACAGACACATGCATATAACTCAAAATTTTACCTGTGCAATAATGTGCTCCAACATGACAAGTGAATGTCCATTCAAAATTCCCATCTCAAAGTAGTTAGGTAAACTTTCCTGGGCTTCTTCCTTAGTGTTGGGTAGAGGGACCATACCAGGTGTGTTACGTATAAAGTACATGCTATCATGATCAGCAAATTCCTCTGGTAGATGCTGGTAACACATGTACAGGTATGTTCTCAACACTTTCTGCACAACTATTTTCTAAAATAAAATAACAAATACATTGATTTCTATAAAAAAAGTAATTTATCCACATAAATACAGTTTCATATCACTTTTAGATCTGCTGTGAATCAATGGTTCCAAAAGAAAAGAAAATTTTCTATTTACATTTAAACCTATTCATGCAAATACTCTGTTTTTAAAGGAAACCAGTGGTCTTATTTGAAGAATTTTAATTTACATTTAAGACCATTATATGTAAACTATTATCTAATTTATCAATCAAAAGAAAAAAAATCATTCTTGAAATAAATGATTTAGTTTAGCAGTTGTTTTGTTTATTGTTATCTAAACAAAAATCAATTTAAAACTTCTACAAAGTTTAAAGAAGAAAAATCAAATTAAAATATTCAGACAACAACAACAACAACATATTTCTTACTGTTCTAGGGGCCTTGTCCTCTTCCTCTTGATCTTCCCCCTCACCTTCTTCTTCCTCTTCATTCTTTGATTCAGCTACTTCAGGTGTAGGTGCCTCAGGTTTTGGTGTAGGAGTTTCAGACTTGGCCTCACCTCCTGGTGTGCTGGCTTTACGCCTCTTCTTACCACTTGCACCTATCATTAAAGTAGAATAGAAGGTGAAGAACAGCTGATGTAAAACATAAAGGCTCAGTTTGAGATATACATCAACAACAGTAACAAAGAGTGCCAACTAAGGCTCTACAAAATTTCAGATTTCCAGTGCTGTGCTGTACTACAATACATACTGTGTAATTACATTGTTTAATTATTAAGATTGTCAACCAATTGATTGATAAATAAGTACAACAAAAATATATGATCACATTATTTTTACACCAATATAATTTTTCAAGAGTCAAAAGAATTTAATTTAAGTAAAGGTCTATACCTATCAGCATAAAAAAAAATTTTAAGTGGTAAAAATTGAGTTATATATGTTGCAACTGAATACAAATATTTTTAAACTGACCTTTCTTTGCACCTTCCTCAGCCTCGCCTGTGGGAGTAGAAACTCCTAGGGCTTGCTCTTTAGGTTCAGCATCCTCTGCTGGTGCTGCATCGCCCTGAGCTTGTTCACCACCTTCACCTTCTGCAGCCTCTTCTTCTTGTGTTATATCCGGAATCTCAGGCTCTGCAAGATTAAGGACATCAATAAAAAAGAGGTAATATTGCCAATCTCTAGGGCTGTCACTGAATATTGCGATATCGATAAATGTATATCATCGATATTCGTCATCCGATACAACATCGATACACACTTTCACATATCAATACAAGCTAAAAAAATTGTTTATTTCTGTCAGTGAATATACCTCTCTATTTTGGCTTATAAGAGAAGTCACTTTTTTCTAGTCTTTTTGGCTAACTTGAACTTTAACTCCGTTTTCAAATGTCAGTGACAAAAATAGCAGAAAAAACAAACTTTCCGTAAGTTTGTAGTATTGTAATTACTGTGTAATACAAGCATGCATAACACCATGATCCCAATTTATAACACATAATTTTATATAAATGTTTTTCATTGTATCTACTGACGAGTGCAGTGGAATTGCTGTAATGACCCTGTAGGCCTAGTGACGCAATAAAATCTCCTAGCTACAAAACAGTCAGTAACCTTGAAGTTGAAAACGCATTGTGATTGCTGAGATGACAATGAATTACCCGTGCAAGTGCAGACAAATAACACACTGTCCAAAAACAAAAGATTGCCAATGCAGTATGTGGAGATTTGGTAAACTGTAGCAGGGGTTTTATGTAGAGCTGTCATTGATTCAGTGCAAAGCATATCAGCGATATATCGATATCAAGTAACTAAAATCAACGATACACCAATATATCGATAATATCCTATACTCACTTGTCTTTCATAAACTTTCATACAAGTTTCAATGATTTCAGTCAAAAACATGTTCTGTACAGTGTCTTGTCCACTGCATGATTTTTTCTAGACAATATTTTTTGTCACCATTGCTATGAAATAATTCCACTATATAACAAAAGTATCACATTTGATATAAATAATTGTTTCTGCATATATTTTGGGTGAATTGTATAATTTCTAGACATTTAATTTATAAGTCAAAAGTATCGATTTTTTAAAATGTGCATCGATTATTGATCAACAAAAAAATATCAACGATACATCGATATTGTCGATATCGATGACAGCTCTAGTTTTATGTCTAGATAAATTAAATGTTGCAGAGGTGACTTTTTTTTCTTTCTTTTTTTTTTGGGGGGGGGGGGGGGGGGGGGGGGGTGGGGTGAAGTTTCTTGCTCCCATCTAATTTTCTTTATCAAATATAATATTGTTGATGTCTAGAAATAATAAACTGATATTGGAATAAAATACTGGCAAAATATTTACCACATTCAACTTCTACTTCCTCTTCTTCCTCCTTCGTGATTTTATAGAAAACAATCGACGATTCATTTTCTTCTGGAGTGTCATTCAAAAATTTCCCCAGCTCTCTTTCCCAAACACCATCATCACGATCTAATAGTTCTTCAAAAACCTCTAGATCTGTTTCGTTAATGTCTAAACCAAGATAAACTTGGTGCCGTATCCAATCTATTCGCTCGTCATCCATGATTTTATTCTGACATTATTTTTCAAAAGTTCCAAACTTCTCGAGACGCTGTCATGGAAAACAGGTGTCCGTCTGAATGTAAAAAAATTACTGATAACTTTCCGTGATTGAAAATAGTTCAAAATATCTATCAGTACTGGAATACTCTGTCCGTTATATCACCAATAAAAACTAAATTTAATTACAAAATATTTCATTTGCATACGATTTTGTTATATGGTGGTTCTGAAAGTAAAAATATCCAGAAGCGTAATAATTAAAAAATCTGGAACTACTTTTGTGTATTTTCTCCATCGGCCATATTGTTACAAAATTCTCTTAGCAACGACGGGTTGCAGCAAAACCGGTCACGCACCTGCGAAAGACTATATACTTGATTGAAATTTGATGAATAAAATTCTCTAAAGAGATTTAGGCTACACAGTACTAAATAAATGTTTTTGAAATACAATAGCTTTCTCAAATCAAATGGGGATAAAGTTACTTAAAATAAAACGTGTGTGGCCTTAAAGCAGCACGCCTAAAGATTCATGCTAATTCTCATGAAAATTTGAAAATGTATTTAACAGTATAACATTGTAAAGTTACCAAAAGAAGTTGACACATTTTCAATGGCACTTCTACAACATATGTAAATTAATTGCTATAAAGAGGTCAAAATATGCAAAAATAGCCCTTACTGTATTAGTAATGTACAGTAGAAATATATTTATAAATACTGAAAAAAAATCTGTCATCAATCACACATAACATGTAAATTTTTACTAAAATTTTGAATCTTCATACTTTCCCTAAAATCTTAAAGTACATTTTTCTCAGGTTTTATTTTACCGAAATATTTTTGCTCATCTGGAGGTGTGCAGCTTTAACTCCGTTAGGAGTGATAACAACATTATGTTGATAAGAAAACTTAATTTAGTCCGATTCAGCATACACCATGAAAAACGTTTCCTTGATTGTGACATTTCTTAGACTATCTTTAACCAGGGTCTTTCACATAGATTCTGAGAGTTTGGCAAAATATAGGCGATTTATCTTCTGTATAAATTACTAATTGTCGTAAGAAAGCACCTGGCGTGACTTACCTATTGGTCCACTTTCTATGAAATCTATACAGTGCAAAAGCTTGGAGTGTGCCCTTAACTGCAACATTCGAAACTTTAGAAACTGTTAAGCTCATTTAAAAACATGGCCTCTTAAATGTCTTCGTATCATACTCTTTTAAGCCATCACATTATTTTTCCTTCTGTATATAAACTTTACGAATTTCGTAAAAAGGGACCATTTTCTGGAACCCATTGTGACCTACTTATTTTTCGATACCGTTGCCAATTGACTAGTATAATTTCTAAGAAGGTCCAGTTATACATGTTATAAGAGTCTTGGCATAAGCTTAAGAAACAAAGCCGCCCAATGCCAGCATGGCATGGGTGTTAGTTGTTATAGAAATTTAATCTTTCTAAAAACCCTATAAACTCTTCTAATTTTGTAAAAAACAACACTTTCTGGAGCTAATTGTGACCTATACATTTCGGTCCAATATCTTGCAAATTAAACAGTGCAATGGTTTGGGGCGCCATTCGTTCCCATGGTTCACGCACAAGAATCAAGGTCGCTAGATGACCGTGTTGTAAAAGTCATCATTATAACAGTCAATCTTTTGAAATTCAGCTAAACTTGTCAATGAAAAAATGAGCATTTTAGTCACTTTAAAAAACATGGCTTCCAGATGCCCGCTTGTCATTGGTATGACTTGATGCATCTATTTGTTCTTTCTGTGTATATTGCAAACTCTGCAAATTCTCCTAAAAAGCACAATTTTTCGGAGTCTAGGTAGACGGCCGTGATCTAACCTTATATTTTATTTTCTTGAAAAATAAACAGTGCAATAGTTTTGACGATTCCCTTCACGGCAATAGGCTTTTTACTAGGCACAAGAATGGTCACCTCATACCCGCGTATCAGAGGCCTATAAACCTGTTCGACAATCTGTGAACAGGCTAGCTCGAGAGCTCTAGCTAGATCTATATCGAACCGAAACCTGTAACATTTTTAGTTTTGACCTGTTTCATGTTTAATCTATTTCTATTTAAGAATCTACAATTAAAATAAAAATATTTATGCATGTTGACTGTCAAATCACATAAGACATTGCAAAAAGTATCATTGCGTGAAGTCATATCATGCACAACAAATGAGACGCAAAGGCTGTGTTTTTACTAGACATTTTTTCCTATTGAAATATGAATTTGAAATTGTTTTTGCAGTGCATTAAATGATTGCCATCGTAAGTTCTGCATGTTACTTTATTTTATTCCTGAATAAGTGCATTCAATTGCATATTATCAAAAATATAAGCTGCTTTTATTCATAATTTAAAAATTTTGACTGAAAATGCACAAACAATTACCGAGAAAATTCACATATCAATGAACATCGTGGTAGAAATGTTTTAAAATATTGAGGAACTGTACACTTATTTATTGTCAAAAAACAGAGCTCAAATCCGATGCGTAGTTATTTTATAAATAATGTTTTAATGCAATTAAAAACACAAGAGTTTGGTGCCCGCGAACTTTTGAATGCTAGTTCCTGATTGGTCGACTGGATAGTCGGCACTGATTGGTCGACCTACCCCCTGGATACCATATATAAAGGGCCTTGTTGTCAGGCTGGCACGTTCAGATTCATACATCTGCAGTCAAAGCTAACATTGAAAATATGCGCTCTGACAGGGAAAGAAAATCTTCATACTATTCGTAAGTGTTTTAGCATTTTAAACACTTAAATTAATGTATGAATATTATATCTTCAACGTATGCTATTCTGTAACTGTTATTTCAGTTTCATTTAAATGATTTTTTGATATTTAAATCGCGATTTCAGTCTGCTGCTACATCAAAGTGGGCGGGGTAAGGTTTACAGACACGATGTTAATTTCTGAACCAGAAAAAAATTGTACAATATTCCCATTATTTATTTTTATTTCCAAAACCTTTATGTTGTTATATTTGTGCCGTTTAATATCGATACAGTGCCGGTAAACAAAATAGTAAGTTTTAAAAAAATGCCGCCGAAAAAAACTTTTCAATCGACAATCAACTGCATAGGTAGCCTGAAAATTCTACCGAAAATGCAGTGTTTACAATAAGTTTTATTCAAAACACGATAAACTATAATTTAAGGAAGAAAAATATACATTTCTCAGATTAAATTGGATTGGAAATGACCAGCAAAATCGGTTTAATTTGATTCCGCCCTTAGCATAGCAACCGCTACTTGTTCTATTTATAGATTATGGTTTTTCCGTAAAACATATCACATAATGATACAACATATCTTTACATCAAACAATTATTTATTATTTAGATAATTTTGAATGATGGAAATTCACGAATAGGCAATTTTCGTGCATGAAAACCGATACATGTACATTAATTCATTTGCGGCGGACTATTTTCTTTAAGTCCGCCATTGTATTTGAAAGCTATGTTTTGATTGGTTAGCTTTCATGCGCAGCATCCGCTCCTTAGATACGAGTTTAATGGCCGCACAATTTGATTTTTGCATGTAGATTCCATAGGCACTTGGTTTCGGGATAAAATAACCCTTTGAGAGGTTTGTAGAACTCAAATATAATTGAATGTTACCGTCAGTAGATGTCTCTTTTCTAAAACCGTCATTTTTCCGATATAGACTCTATTCGGAAAAATGACGGTTTTAGAAAAGAGACATCTACGTTAAAAAAATTGTAACATTCAATTATATTTGAGTTCTACAAACCTCTCAAAGGGTTATTTTATCCCGAAACCAAGTGCCTATGGTAGATTCTATTTTACTATAAATCTACTGTAGCTTCATTTTTTCTTCACAATTTTTATTTGAGGTAAAAAGCTCGATATTTTTTCTTTCCCAATTGTTTTGTAGTATCAGATGACCATGTGCTTCTTTGAGAAGCCGACAATTTCTTTAAGGGTTTATTCAACAGAATGTCAGACGTTTCACTCCCATGCAAGACATTTCACTATCGAGACGTGTCACTCCCAAGACCTACACCTACATTGTAGACGTTTCACTCCCAATTTGTCAATTGTATGGACGTTTTACTCCCATTTTTTGGACATTTTTTAGGAAAGTTAAAAAAATTATTTCCATTCTTAATAATCATGTCAGGATTGATTATTTATATTGATATGTTTTTCTGTTGTAAATAAGCAATTAAAGTTAATTATAAGCAGAAAGTCGGAGTCACCCGCTCAAAGAGGGAGAGTTGACATGTATGCTCAAGTTCAAATACAGATCAGGCTTTCTACTTTGTAGATCCAGTATCAACGTTTATATTGGACAGTCTCAGATATTTTGACATTGTTGTAACATTATTATTTTTTTTCATTTAATTTTTTTTTTTTCATTTCATTTCTTTAATTTTAATAATTATATTTTCAGACAAAGAAGACGTTCTAGATCTAGGTCTAGGTCTAGACGTCCCAGGTCCAGGTCGAGATCTAGATGTACCAGGGACAAGTGCCATTCCAATAGATGTAAGGCTCCTAGTCCCAGGTCAAGATCTAGATGTACCAGGGACAAGTGCCATTCCATTAGGTCTAGGACCCCTAGTCCCAATCAGTCTAGGGATATTAGACCTAGTGGTAATGGTACTAGTTCTCGGGTCATCAAGATAGACCAGACATCAACACCTGCAAGAGAGGAAGTGCCTCTATTACTTGATCAGCTCAACGAACCAGAATTCCCTGAGCTATTCGGTACACAGTAAGTACTTTATACAAAGTTTATACAAATTGTCTTTGATTAAAAATAATTAAAAATGTACCCATAATTAATAGGTATTTTTAGATTGTAAATTGTAATATTTTGTTCTATTAAATAATTACAGATTAACAGTCTCCTTTTTTAAGTAACAGTGATTTGAGTATTTGCTAATTATATTGTAATAATAATGATAATATTATAATAAGGAAATTATTTATGTTAATAGGCCCTTTTCCATGTTAATCTTAAACAAAAAAGATGGAAAAATGATAGCTACAGATATATAAAAGTAAAATGAAAATGTAATTTTTTTTTATTTAAACAGTGCAAAATTTTACTATATTAATTTACAGCTCTGACAAAAACAGGGTTGGGAAAAAATGTATTTTAGATATCAATTTAATCATTTTTTTCCCCAAAAAAAAATTTCAGAAAAGGGCCTGTTGTCACACTCATGTCATGACTGTTTTTATTGTTATTGTGAAACATAGATTTATACTAAACATCTCGTTATTGTTTTACCAGCCTCACAAATGAGATGATCTGTCAGATGGAGGAATGGCGTGTTGAGGCTGAAGAGCACTTTGACTTCAGTCTCCTGCTGTCTAAAAATAGCAAGGACAGCAGTAAGAAAGGTGCTCATCTCATTTATAATATCATGCCTGTTTATGTTTTATTTCAGCCTTCACTTCACCAGTGTCAGATGGCTATCATTATTTTCTCACATGTTGCATATTCGAAAATAAGATTTGGTCAGTCATTTCATGTTGTTTTAACTTGAAAATATGCATTCTATATATTTCCATTTATTTTTAGGTAATTACAAATTTATAATTGTAATGCTATATGTGAAGTATGATGGCCTTTACAAGATTGAAGTGAATTTAAGTGTTGTAATTATTATTTTATAAAAATATCTTTGAAATAAACATGAGATATTATATATTTCAGTGAGCCGCAAGCGTGGTAGGAACGATGATACAGATTGGTATCCTGCTGCAAAACGGTCTGCCATCCCCCGTACGAAAACTTCCGCCCTGACTGTAGGTGGAATCCGCCTATATAGTAAAGCGGATTCCGCCTTAAACTGAATAGAGTTGAATATTGGTTCTTAGGCGGACCTTAAGCGGAATATGGTGCGAAATATTTAAATGAGCTAAGGTGGAATCCGCCTATCTAGACGGAATCCGCCTTAGCTCATTTAAATATTCCGCTTAAAGTCTGGCTATGTCAGCGGATTCCGCCTACCTTAGGCAAATTCCGCCTACCTTAGGCGGATTCCGCCTACCTTAGGCGGATTCCGCCTACCTTAAGCGGATTCCGCAGGAAAAATCCTAGGCGGAAAAATTTCCGCCTTGTAACAAATAAAAAATTTTAATTGTCATGTAATAAGGTATAATATTTTAATAAACTAATATTTAATAGAATTAATTTATTCATTTCAACTAATATTTCTAGATTTACATTAGAGATCTTAACAAACATTATTCTATTGCACAAATACAAAAAATGATAAATGTCTACCAAGCTGAGAAAATATAAAACAAAATATTTATTTAAGATAACTGTTTGTTTTTTTTTTCCAAATAAGTATCCATGTTGTAATATGATAAATCATGTCCTTTACAGATGCAGTCTTTCAAAATGGCTTCACTGTGGCACACAACTATCCATATCATTTAAAGCCTGTTGTACACACTGAAAAATATTTGTATAATAATTAATTATTTATGTTTTGTATGCATATGATTGGTATTATTATCATGTAATTAAAAAGATCAATATTTGAAAGCACAGGCATAGTAAAATATTATTTCTTAGGCAATAGTAAAATTTTATTTTTTGGCAATCTTGCCAGTTTAATTATTATTTATAAATTTAAAATTGTTCTTCAAGCTGCAATAGTTTTCAATTTTGTTAAATATTGCTATAAATAATGTCAACAACATGTAGATCTATATCTAGCAATGCAATTGTTTATAATTGTTATAAACAATACATTTGAAAATTATTTGCATTCCTACTGGTTAAATGACTGCTACATCAGAATTGATCATGAATCTTTATTAGAACTTTTGCTTTAATTGACAACAATTTTAACTAGTGAAAGTAATACGTGCATTTAAGTATTTTACAAACCTTTAAGATAAATAATATTGTAATTTAAGTAAATCTTTAATATACAAAAATTAAATCTATACAATCATTTTGTTTAAATGGAAATAATATACTACATTGAAAGTTGTATATACTAAGATTGAAAATTGTTCAAATCAATGATTATTATTTATTTCATTATTTTTATCAGTTATCTAACCTTATTGAGTAACAAAACTAACCATCAATTATTTCTGTTATCAACTCAATTTTCTTCTTCTTCGTCATCATTATAATTTGAAACTTTCTATGGTACCTGTGGGCATTGTAAGTTTTCCTGTAAATTAAAAAAAATCACTACTGAATACATATATTTATTATAAATTGAGTAAATTCAAAATGCTTTTCTGATAGTTAAAAAAGTTTCAAGTACTCAGTTAATATAAACCCATAATTTACTGAAATATCCCAAGAATGTAAATGTTTATTTAAATGAAAAATCATGACCAGGAATGAAATTTACTGGTAAAAAGGGCAGATTTGAAAATTCCCACTCAATAAAACTAAGTGAAAAAGATTTACACCAGCACATATGTAAAATTTATGAAGAAAAACTAAAATTAAAAAGTGTAAATCATTTACAAGGTAAATTTGAAAAGACTGTTGTATGAAAATAGTGTAAATAACTTACCATTATTCCATTGAACATTAGTAAATTTCCATTTCCATCTGAATGAAGAACTCATTTAATGTACTCCCATTATAATTTTATTAAAGTTCACATTAAATTTTATTAAGTTGTTTCATCTAAATGGCGCTTAAGTCACATGTTTAACTCTACTCCTAATGTTATAAGCACTGAGGTCCAAATGAACTTCCTGAGTAATATTTGAATTTTCTGAGATCAGATCCTGATACCAGATTGGTTCAGGATATTAGATTACATGTTGTAAACCCCACTTATCTCACACTTTCCTTTATATTAGATAGGTGAGTTTGACACTGGTCATTATGTAAACAGCAGGGAGAAAGTAATTAGTTGCACTTGACCAACCACTCACTCTGACCAGTTACAAATGTTTATGGCATGTACAGTATGTTACTGTTACAGTCTACAATTAATACTCATGGGAGACCATCTTATACTATCAATAACTTCTGCACAAGATAGTTAATATTTAATTAAAAGAAGGGATATACTGAATGTGCAAATGAATTAAAAATTAGACATAAATAAAACAAATTAACAAGTGATTGAAAGAAAAAAAAATTAGTCATTAGACAATATATAATGTTGACATTATATTTGATTGTAATTGTTCACAGTTGTTAAGAAATGTGGATTTTGCTAACTTTCATAATATGATAATAATTAATTTAAAATACTGACTTTATCTTAGTTTAATTGTGTTGAAAACTTTTATTAAAAATTTGTATGACTTCCTCTTTCATATTGATTTTGGGTGATTTTCTTTTTTTTACTGTCACATCATGCAGATGCCACATTGTGGTGTTATCTAATTTTTGACATGGCATCAATTAATAATTTTGGGAAAGTAACAAGATTTTAATAACAGTAATTAAAAACTTTGATAAAGTTATATGAATCTTAAAAACATAGAATGTATTAGACAGGCAGATAAAAACTAATTGAAAGAAATGTTATCATTTGAATCCCATTATATTATATAAATGCTAATTAGTTTGAGTGAAATGATTTTTATAAACATTTTAAAGTTTTTGTGCTTAGAAAATTTTCACTACTTTTTATTTCCCAGACTGCTTTAATCACAGAATTTTCTAAGTCCAAATTTTCAAAAAAGCTTGCACAAGCTAATGTGACAAAAATTGTTCTTGTAAGCTTAGTGCGCAAGTTAAAGAATTCTGTATGAAATTTAACTGGCAAGCTTACAGCAAGCATAAATAGCCAATGTAAGCTTGCATCAAGCTTACCGCAAGCTTTCCTTTTGGTTTGGGGAGGGTGGTCACAATCGACACAAAATGGTGTCAAATAAGACAAGTTTCAGTGATAAGAATTAAATACTGTTATTCAACTGACACACATTTTAATACTCAAAAGCTAATACTAACAGTTACTGTAAAAGATCAGGACTACCATTAAACAATAATGGAAATACTTATGTAAAAATAATGATTAAATCATTAGAATATGTAAATATACATAATTATGTTATTTTTGTTTGACAGTGTGTACTAATATTCAAAATATGATGAAGTCCGAAATTCCGCTTAAATTGAGTTGTCCGCATAACACACAAGGTTTCCTTGAATGACTAAGTCGGAAGTTACGCCTAAGAAATAAGACTAAGTTGAATTTTTCGCCTAAGACTTTACATTTATCCTTTTCTGCCTAAGCTCTAGGCGGAATCTGTTTGAGAATTTAGGCGGAAATTTCAGAAACTTAGGCGGACTTTGCTAGAAATTCCATGTCCGCCTTAACCTAGCAGGAAAATGTGGATTTTCTGAATATTTTAGACGGAATCCGCCTTATATAAGGCGGATTCCGTCTTACTTTTTCGTACGGGTCACATCAACCCAAGTCATCCCAACTTTCGGAGGTATTTTTACTAGTTTATATAGTTATTGTAGTGTAGTAATGCTGTAGGGGTGTAGGGTAGTTAGTTATTTTTATGCCCTCGGGCATATAGTAATTGAACCGTCTGTCCATACAAGGTTAACCTAGAACGGCAAGTTGGATTTTTCTTAAGTTCTACCTGTACCAATGGCTTCTAAGTTTACACACTTACTAATCAATACAAAGTACATGATCTGGGCAAGTTTCATAACTCTGGCTTTCATATTTACCAAGTTATTGCCCTTTTCAGCACTTAGAAAATGAATAATGGTTAACCTAAAACGGCAAGTTGGAAATATCTTAAGTTCTATCTATACTAATGGCTTTATAATTTCCACACTTACTTATCAATACAAAGTACATGATATTGCCAAGTTATATAACTGTGTCATCCATATTTTCCAGTTATTTCCCTTTTTTCACTTTGAAAATAGGGCCTTGTCTGGTTAACCTATTTCGGCAAGTTGGATTTATCTTAAATTTCTTTAATGATATCTTTCATATTTAGTAGGTGGATACCTTTGATGGTCCTCTAATTTTTTGTGGAGTAAGCCGTCTCTAGGGTCAAGGTCAAGGTCACTGGTTTAAAAAATAAATATAAACATTTTTGCTCATACAGCCTTTATTTTTTAGTTGATGTCTTAGTTTAATACAAACATGCCAAGGGAGGTCCTTCTTCTTTAGGATTAGTAAGGGGTCATTTGGGTCAAGGTCAATGTTACCAATGTCAAGGTCACCAATGATAAAAATGGATTTTTACATTTTTACAGGTGTATTGACCTTATTCTATAGACAGATGTGATTATAATTGATAAAAACATAAACTTTGATGGAGTTAGTGGTCAGTTGGGTCAAGGTCACCAGTGCTAAAAATAGATTTTTACACATTTGCTCATGATATATTTTATATTTGGTAGGAAGATAACTTGCATGGTATTCATCCTTTAGATTGGGGTAGGGACCAGTGGGTCAAGGTCACTTGTGCTAAAAATAGATTTTTACACTTTTGCCCATACAGCCTTTATATATTGACAGATGTATTTCATATTTGGTAGGAAGATAACTTGCATGGTATTCTTCCTTTGGATGGAGTAAGGGGTCAGTTGGGTCAAGGTCACCAGTGCTAAAAATAGATTTTTACACTTTTGCCCATACAGCCTTTATTTATTGACAGATGTATTTCCTATTTGGTAGGAAGATAACTTACATGGTACTCTTCTTTTGGATAGAGTTAGGGGTCAGTTTGGTCAAGGTCACCAGTGCTCAAAATTGATTTTTACACTTTTGCCCATACAGCCTTTATTTAATGACAGATGTAATATTTTTCAACTTCACAAATCAGAGCAATGTCTTGGCAACTTATATTTTTCACAATTACAAAATGCCATGACTTTGTCAAGCTATATAACTTGTGTTTACAATTTTTTGGCAATTTTTCTTTCCATAACTTAATTAGTGAATGGGTAAACATTTTTTGAAATATTGCTACTGACAAAAATCTGAGCCGGGGGCATTTGTGTTTAACAAACACGTTCTTGTTTCTGATAATTTTTATCCAATGATGTTGTCAATAACCCTTCAGTTAGTAATTTCACCAGTTTTCTGAAATTTCATCCATATATCTAGCTATATTTTTGCTTAAATACTTGATTTAAAACATTGGGATCAAATTTTTATCTAAGTATTATTTATTTAAGTAGCAACCACTTAACCTGAAAATACTAACTTCTGCAAACTTTCATACAGAGGTCCCTTATGAACTGTTTTACAAGTTACGTAACAGTACTTAAAGAGACATATAATTATGTTCATTTAAGTGACAATTTTAGTTTTTAACATAATTAATTGGTTAGTTATTTTGTTTCTAAAATTGATTCCTGTTTGAAATATTAGTGCTCAATTAAAAGTTTAACATAAACATATTTAAATCAAACATATCCATTTTAATATTTTATATTAATATTCATACCTGATTTTACATTTTAATATTTTATATTAATATACATACCTGATTGAAGATAATATCACATTACTGAAATTTTAGTCAGTTCAAATGTATTTTTTTTTCTAGAAAATAGTAATTTACCAGAAACATTTTTTATAATGATAATTCTTTCAGGATTTCTTTATGGTAAAAACATTAATGCATTTTTATCTTCGCACAAATTGCTATAATCTTTGATGCTTTTCACTAACCTAAGATAGTATTAAAGGCACCTTATTAGTAAGTAATATCTAAGAGCCATTACTCTTCTTTCATTTTTATAAGAGTTACATCCCTTTCTATACTTAGATTTTAATTATCGTATCGATTTATTCAGGGAATTATAAGACATATACACATACAATTTTATCACAGATATCAACTTGCATATATATAAAAACACACACATAAATGCAACAAAAATAATTATAAGATTAATTAATGAGTATGTTCTATGTAACCCTAGGATTGCCCATTAAGCTAAAAGCTTATTTCCAATGGGGTCCATTTACTGTAAAATTATTACACTAACTTACATAATAATAAATGAATTATAAAGAAGTTAAAATAAATGACAATTTTCAACAATCAAGACACATTTTTCAATATAATAAGACAAGTACATTGTACACAAACAAAATGAAATAAATTTCGTTTAAACTAAAACATATCAAGTACAACATAAACATGTTACAAAACCTTATCATAAGTTACACATCAATTTAATAATAAATAAACATATTATTCACTTGTTTATCATTTTCATTACTTAAAAAAAGTTTTACTTTCGTTTTAAATGTTTGGATATTGTCAATTGATCTAATGTTGTCTGGTAAAGAATTCCAGTCTTTTATGGCATTGTAGAAAAATGTATTTTTAACATAAGAATCATTTTGAGGCAAAACAAAATTAAAATTACTAGATCTTAAATTGGATATTCTACAAACCTTAAACAATTCCTTTAAATAAGAAGGGCTTTTGTTGTAATAAACTTTATGAATGTGGTTGAGTCTTAACTGTCTAACTCTATCATTGACATTTAATAATTTAAGATCGGACAGAACCTTATTTGTCACGGAAGTCCTAGGAGTGTAGTCTTTTATAAAGCGCACAACCTTATTTTGAGCTACTTGAAGTTTGTGCTTCAGTGACTTACTCAGTCCTTCGTACCAAGAAGATGAAGAAAAATCAAAGTGACACAGCAAAAGGGCAGGACATAATTGTTTCTTTATTTCTTCCGATAAACAATTTTTGTAACTGTATAGAAAATGTAATCTTCCATTCACCTTTGAAAGAATGCTCTTGACAATTTTATCTCCTGATAGGTAACAATCAATATTCAAACCAAGATATTTAACTTCAGACGAAGACTTTATTGTTTGATCATTATGACTAAATGTTTTAAATATTCAGCACTAGTAAATACAGTTAAAGTTGTTGCTGTTTTTTGTGTGTTTGTATTAAAAACTTTTTGTTTTGAACATGATTTAAATTTTTTAACAGTGTTTCAATTTAAATTATTTAAATATGAATTTTCAATTCTTTTTAAACATTTTGGGTTTATAGAATTCATTGGTTTAAATAGTAGATATCTGATGAGCTACAGCATTTGGTAGATATTAGAATTTAAAAGATTTTAAAAAATACAAAAAAAAATATTAAAATTTTTGAAAAACAAAATAAAAAAAGAACAAAATTTTTAAAAAATACAAAAAAAATGTAGATTTATATATATTATAGGTAGACAGGACGTCAGTTGTCAAGTACAATAACTTAGGTATTAATTCAAGTGCATGGTAATTATACAGGCAGTTATAATCTTTAACTTGTCTGTGGGAAGTAAAGGCCTGGTGGTATGGACAGCTGTAAGGGGAAGTTGGAGACCTTGTAGGTAAGGGGAGGTCTGTGGTCATTTAGATAGTGTAAATTTATGGTCTATAGGTAAGTGTAAATTTATGGTCTATAGGTAAGTGTAAATTTATGGTCTATTGGTAAGTGTAAATTAACTAAATTTATGGTCTATAGGTAGTAAAGTGTGGTAAGTGTAAATTTATGGTCTATAGGTAGTAAAGTGGTTAGTGTAAATTTATGGTCTATAGGTATTAAAGTGGTAAGTGTAAATTTATGGTCTGTAGGTAGTAAAGTGGTTTATACAAGTGTAAATGTATGGTCTGTAGGTAGTAAAGTGGTAAGTGTAAATTTATGGTCCGTAGGTAGTAAAGTGGTAAGTGTAAATTTTTGGTCTGTAGGTAGTAAAGTGGTAAGTGTAAATTTATGCTCTGTAGGTAGTAAAGTGTGGTAAGTGTAAATATATGGTTTATAGGTAGTAAAGGGTGGTAAGTGTAAATACATGGTCTATAGGTAGTAAAGGGTGGTAAGGACGGCTGTAAGGGGAGGTTGGAGGCCGTTTTGTGTTATTATATTCCAAAGGTACAATAAGCTGTTAGGGAGGTCAGATACCATTAAGATACAGGGCTTTTTTTACCTTCTATAATGGGGGCCTATAAAAGGCCCCTTTCACACACCTATAGTATAATGCTAACATTTAGCAACGTGTCTTAATGCTATGTTTGTATAACACAAATGACATCACATCAAAATATATGCACGACCGTGTAATACGATTTTTACGTAGTCGCAAAAGCGGCATAGGTATGTGATAAATGCATTTACTGTTACATCAAAATCCTTTGAAGGAAGAAGTCTAATTGATTAGCAGTATCTGAAGTTGAAAAATGAAATACAGTCGACTCCGGTTATAACGAACTCAATGGGACATTGAAATATCGTTCGTTATATCCGAAGTTCGCTAAAAGCGAAGTAACAACAACTTGCTGACTTGTTTGTATGGAAAAATTTGCCTTGAAAAAGCCATATTCTTCACATGGTACATACATTTATTCATGTATTGATTGTCTATGAAGTTCTTACCATTTGTTTTCTTTTGCTATTTGTTTATTATCTTTTGGTTAATATTGCAAACACAAAAAATCGATTCTAACTTGGCAATTATCGGGTATTTACATCAATCAACTAAGGGTGTGAAATACAAATTTTCCGTAACAAGTAGGAAATTATGTTGTGAGAACATTTTTCAAAATCTTTATTCCCCGAAGCCATAACTAACTTGTGCAATCATTTGATTGTTTAATTATTTATAATGTTATTCATGTATTGATCCTAATCGATCGCATCCCGATATTTCAATTATAACAGTTTGTTATAACCGAGGAATTTTAAATGTGTTCTGTCATTTGGGGCTTGAAAAAATGGTTTGTTATAGCCGAAAATTCGCTATAAGCGAGTACGTATTAAGCAATGTGATTTAATATAAGATAAAGAAGGAACCGGCCGGAGATGTCAGATTTAGTTCTCTATTAACGATATTTTGTTATAAGTGAGTTCGTTATAAGTGGAGTCGACTGTAGTAATATATATATAATGAAGGGGAAAAAATCAGACATATCAAAATTTATCATTTTTCAAAGAAAAAAATCAAGAAGCAGTTATTGAGGTAGAAAAAAAGGATAAGCAGTTACTGAAAAAAACGAGCCACAGATGATGCTCCCCTGTGAAATACTGGTCTTGAACACAGAGAAGTAGTTTGTCCATAAAGTATTTACCAAGTTCAGCATAAAGGTATATGTATAATGTAATGGGTAGTTGCTGAAAAAGGTTTAAAATGTTTTAAATATGCTTTGAAGAAAGTATCAACACTATATACTGTGTCAAGGGCAGTAACTTTAAAATTAGAAAGCAGAGTTATGGTTCTTGTGCGCTGCACTTTTCCACTATTAGATCTATCTGTCTGTAAAGTTTCAAGTCAGTAGTTTTCATACTGTTGGAGTTACATTGTGGTATAAAAACAAGTATGAACTAGAAATGTGTTCATATAGGACACGGATGCCCCCACATGCCACTGTTCTGTCAATCTTATGACTCTAGGTCAAATATTTTTTGGACTACATGTGCCACAAGTTGAAAACTAAAAATCAACAAAGGGCCATAATTCTGTTAAATTTAGTCGCAGCAAAAATTCCTTCCTTTACTACCATCTACACATTAAGGTTGTTCATCCCTGGAAGTTTAAGCAAAATCTGCCATTCGGTTTAAGAGGAGTTGCGTTCACCAAATTTCTACATAGTATATAGTGAAAAAATAAACAAAGGGCCATAATTCTGTTAAATTTGGTCGCAGCAAAAATTCCTTCCCTTACTACCATCTACACATTAAGGTTGTTCATCCCTGGAAGTTTAAGCAAAATCTGCCATCAGGTTTAAGAGGAGTTGCGTTCACAAAATTTCTATATGTTATATAATGAAAAAATCAACAAAGGGCCATAATTCTCTTAAATTTGGTCGCAGCAAAAATTCCATCCTTTACTACCATCTACATCTACACATTAAGGTTGTTCATCCCTGTAAGTTTAAGCAAAATCTGCCATCCGGTTAAAGAGGAGTTGCGTTCACAAAATTTCTACATAGTATATAGTGAAAAAATCAACAAAGGGCCATAATTCTGTTAAATTTGGTTGCAGCAAAAATTCCTTCCTTTGCTACCATCTACGCATTAAGGTTGTTCATCCCTGTAAGTTTAAGCAAAATCTGCCATCCGGTTTAAGAGGAATTGCGTTCACAAGATTTTGGGACGTACAGACGGACGGACAAGTGCAACGCTATATGCTCCAACTTTGTGGGGGCATAAAAATGACAAAAGGCAGTTAATACTCAAAAGTTAAGAAGTGCAGAGTAATGGTTTTTATGCACTGCACTTTTACTAAATGAGATCTGTCTACCTACAAAGTTTCTTGTTGATATCGGACAAAGTGTAAAAATGAAAAAAGGCATTAACTCCAAAATTAAACAATGCACAGTTACAGTTTTTGCGCACTGCTCTTCTACTAAATGAGATCATTTTATTATCTGTCTATTTAGTTTCTTGTTGATACCTCTTGTGTTTTGGAGTAATGTTCAAAGATCAAAGTGTAAAAATAAACAGGGCAATAACTCAAATAAGAATTAAGCAAGGCAGAGTCATGGTTCTTGTGCAGTGCAGAGTAATGTCCCGTACAAAGTTCAGAGTGTAAGAATGAAAAAAGGACAATAACTCAAAAAATTAGGCAAGGCAGAGTTACTGTTCATGTGCACTGCACTTCTTCTCAATGACATCTGTCTACCTATTAAGTTTCTTGTTGATACCTCATGTATTTTCAGAGTTATGTCCTGCACAAGAAAATGGAGAAAAGGGGCAACTATATATATATATGCTCACCTTTCAGGGATTATAAAAAGGACCACGAATATATGAAGTAGGAAAAAATGGATAAGCCATATTTGAAGCAGAAGAAAAACGATCAGCAGAATTTGAAGATGGAAAAATTGATCATCAGTATTTGATGTAGAAAAACATATCAGGAAATTTGAAGTAGAATAAATATATTAACAGTATTTCAAGGAGAAGAAAGAATCAGCAGTATTTGTAGTGGAAAAAAGAGATTGATCAGCAGATTTGATGTAGAAAAATGAATCAGCAGTCTTAGAAGTGGAAAAAATTGATTAGTAGAATTTGATGTAGAAAAAATGGATCAGCATATTTGAAGTAGAAAAAAATGGATCAGCAGTATTAGAAGTAGAAAAAAATTAAATTGGATCAGCAGAATTTGAAAAAGAATAAATGGATCAGCAGTATTTGATGTAGAAAAATGGATCATCACATTTGAAGTAGAAAAATGGATCAACAGTATTTGAGGTAGAAAACAATTGATCAGCAAGAAAGAAAAGGTTCAGCAATATTTGAAGTAGAAAAAAGCGATCAGCATATTTGAAGTAGGAAAGAATGGATCAGCAGTATTTGAAGAAGGAAAAATTGATCATAATATATAAAGAGCAGTATTTGAAATAGAAAGAAAAGGATGTAGTAAAAAAAATAACCATATTTGAAGTAGAAAATGGATCAGTAGTATTTGAAGTAGAAAAATTGGATCAACTCTATTTGAAGTAGAAAAAAATCAAAAGTATTTAATTAATTATTTAGAAAGTGAAAAGGGCATAATTTTAGCAAAATTTATTTGAAAATGCATGACAGAGTTTTGTCCTCTTGTCTGGAAGTTGGGATGATGGTCTAAACAAAGATAGAGTTGCAAAACAAAACTGTTATACCTAAAAGTGTATAGGAAATGGAAATATTAGTGGAGTTTAATAAGTAACCAAAAGTGTGACAACGACTCTTGGGTAAGTTAAGGATAGCTTGACTCCCTGTTGTCGAGCTGAAAATGGATCAGCTTATAATCTTTGAAGTTGAAAAATTGGAGCAGCACTCTTTCAAGTAGAAAAAGTGGTTTGTACCCTTTGAAAATGTAAAAGTGGATGTATCTTTGAAGATGAAAAAATGGATCAGAACTCTTTAAAAAAAAGAAAAATAGATTAGCACTCTTTGAATTTATTTCAAAGTGTACTGATCTTTTTTTTTCTTTTTTATAAATAGAGATAGAAAATATGAACATTAATCTTCAAAGATTAGGTAACATTGGATCAATAATGTTGCCTATCTTTTTGAATGGTAATTTGATCCCATAAAGTTTTGTTTTTGAACAAATGAAACTAAAACAAAATTATCATCTTTGATTGTTTTTTAGGATTTGTCCTTAACAAAATATTGTTGTGTTGTTGTTGTTTTTAGTCCCCTACCGGTTTACCGGAGGGGACTTTAGGTTTACCCTCCATCTGTCTGTCAGTCCACAAAACTGGATCCCGCGATAACTTGAAAAGTACTGAAAATATTTTTATGAAATTTGGTATATGGATAGATGGCAGTATGGAGATTATGCACGTCTTTTTCTTTTCTTCCTATGTTGAAGATTCTGGTTGCTATGGCAACAAATAGGTTGAAAATATGGCAAATTTTACACATAAACTGGATCCAGTGATAATGCAAAAAGTACTGGAAAAATTTTTATGTCAAACTTGACATATGGGTAGATGGCAGTCTGGAGATTATGCACGTTTTTTTTTCTTCCCATGTTGAAAATTCTGGTTGCTACGGCAGCAAATAGACAGAAAACTGGATCCAGTGTTAACGCAAAAAGTAATAGAAATATTTTTATGAAACTTGACACATGGGTAGATGGCAGTCTGGAGATTATGCACGATTTTTTCTTTTCTTCCTATGTTGAAAATTCTGGTTGCTATGACAACACATAGACTGAAAATATGGCGAATTTTACCAGAGACATAGATAACAGAGATAAGCAGCTCCTATATACTCCATTGAAATATCACTCATGCCGATAAAAAAAATTAGGCATTTTGTAGCAAATAAAACTTAATGGATGTACATTTTATTCTTTAATATTATATACCATTTGAAAGGTAAATCTTTCATCTATAGCTGCATGTTAAAATATTGGTAACTAAATTCCATGCCTTTCACTTAGAAAATTATAGCAGAACATATATCTATAATATTATTATCTATGTCTCTGATTTTACACATAAACTGAATCCAGTGATAACTCAAAAAGTACTAGAAATATTTTTAACTTGACATATGGGTAGATCATAAGCAGTCTTGAGATTATGCATGTCTTATCTGTTCTTCCTATTTTGAAAAAATATCGGTTGCCTTGGCAATAAATAGGCTTAAAACATGGCAAATATAACAATATTTGTGATTAGTTAAAAAAAGCTGAAAATTTTTATGAAATTGCATCTTTAATTTAAGAGTTATCTCCTCTTTAAGAATTTTGCTTTAAAAATGTTATATTTTGGTAACAGGGATGTTTCAAATATTAACTTTAGAGTCTCCTTCAGTCTGTATGTATGTCTGTCTGTTCATAAAAACTGTTTCCTGGGATCATTTTTAAAGATTTTTTCCAACAAATTTACTTAAAATAGAGAAAAATTGAAACATTAGTGAATGGCCAATATGGCCCTTCAGAATGTTGATGGGGTTCTAACCGGTAGGGGACTTATGGATTGCTTGCAATACTATGATTGATTATATATTGGAATGAAATGAGATTTTGTGAAAGGGCGACAGCAACTTCTCGAGCCTTTTATAGTTGCCAATAATAAAAGCCGATCATTCCGATCGGTATGAGGGTGCTTGATTGTTAATTAGTCGCGATATGTACAATGAATGGCGAACTGGAGAATTTCGCAATGCAAACATTTTCAAATGATATAACCTTTTACGTCAATAAATCGCGCTCTTCGGGTATTTTTGCTTATCATTTTGTAGTACACAGTGGGTTATTATGGTATGTTATTCCGAAAGCTGTTAATAGAATGATGAGTTGATGACCTTAATATTCCGAAAATCTATTTTATAGAGGGATGTTACTCCTAGGTAATTCCCGGTCTCTCCCGGGATTTACTAATGACCGCGAATAGTACCACACGTTTATTGTCCGGTCTCTCCCGGTTTTGAAGTAGATATCATTACAGAACAGAACAAATATTTTTACAGATAAATAAGCTTTTTTTCAAAATGAATGTTTGTCACTTAGTTTGGTTACAATAATTAATAAACACAGATCAACTCTCGAATTGATTGATTATTATTATCACATAAACATACAATTCGAAAAAAAACCAACAACACAAATTGCATGCTAATATTTTTATCTATATGAGATAAAAACAATAAATATGTACAAATAATTGAGAAAAAATGTACATTTTTATGGCATTAATATGACACTATCAACTTTAAACATTTTTATATAATTTTGTTATTCGTGTTTAGTAAAGATTCCCGAGGAATTATTCAAAGTTACAAATCAATTTTTAATGAATTATTCAATTGATTGAATAATTTAAAAAATGATAAAGAAAAATACAAATGTACATGTATATGGTTTAAGAATAAACAATCATTATAAATTGAAAGATTAACCATGATTTTACTGACTTTTTCCAGTTAAGTTTTGACTTATAATCGTCGATCATTATGACATTGAATTCTTAAAATAGTAGTAAACCTAAAAACTCAGTATTAAAATAGCGCAAAAACACACACAAAAAAAGAAAAGAAAACAATATTCATAAAAATCTGTATTTTTTTTTTTTAAATAGAAATTACATTTATTGTATAATAAACAATTATGCTCAACATGATCAACATGGTAATATAACAAGTTCATATTGTTACTTAGTGTGAACATATACCTTAAGAGGGGGTCCTCGTTAATAGCAATAACATAATAAGGGACAATTACACAAGTATGGTGTTGATCATGCGTTACACATATGGATTATAAATGATTGTATACATGTATATCCGTTGCTATTAATAACCACGATCATAAAAAAATAACAAGAATAATATTCTAAATTTCTAGCATGCCGATCAAAGTTATAAATAATGAACAATGTCTTTCGTCCGTTCATTCAAAAGTGATATACAATTCTGGTAAAAACCCAATGAACCATTGAAAAAAAGTTTATAAGAATATCTTGTCATCATATATCTACTAGTTCATCTGCACCTGCTGTTTGGACGCCCTTTGATGCTTTGCATCAATGCTTTTCTTGTAATTGCTTGTTTTTGTTTGTTTTTATGCCACCGCAGCATCTGCGATGCGGTGGCATCCACCGCAGCATCTGCGATGCGGTGGCATATAGCGATTCACCTGTGTGTGTGTTTGTTTGTGTGTGTGTGTGTTATATAGATTATATAGTGAACTTCAAAAATCTTTTGAAAAACCAGTAGTCGCAATTTCAACCAAACTTGGCAGGATTGATCCTTGGTTGAAGGGCTTCCAAAGTTGTTCAAAGAATTTAATTCCATGCCGAAATCTGGTTGCCATGGCAACCAAAAGGAATTATAAGAATAAATTTAAAAAATCTTCTTGTAAAACGGCCAAAAGGCCTAGAGCTTAGATTTTTGCATAAGGCATTTGTCTGGTAGACCTCTACCAAGATTGTTTCAAATTATAGCCTGGGGGTCAAAATCGGCCGCCCCGGGGGTGCATTTGATTTTCACTATATGTCATATAGTAAAAACTTAAAATACCTTTTGTAAAGACCCATAGCCTAGAGCTTAGATATTTTGCATAAGGCATTGTCTGGTAGACCTCTACCAATATTCGTTCAAATTATAAGCCCTGGGGTCAAAATCAGCTCTGCCCCGGGGTCCATGGATTTTCACTATATGTACATATAGTAAAATTTTTAAAATACCTTCTTGTAAAGACCCAAAAGGCCTAAGAGCTTAGATATTTTGCATAAGGCATTGTCTGATAGACCTCTACCCAGATTGTTCAAAATTATAGCCCTGGGGTCAAAATCGGCCCGGCCCGGGGTCATTGATTTTCCTCATATTTACATAGTAAAAACTTAATAGTAAAAACTTTAAAAAAATTTCTTCTAGCAATTGACAAATGCTAGAGGTTAGATACTTTGCATGAAACATTGTGAAGTGAACCTCTAGCAAGAATGTTCAAATTAATAGCCCTGGGTCAAAAAATTGCCCCCGCCCCGGGGTCATTGATTTTCAATATATATATATATAGTATAGTAAAAAAATCAAAAAAAATCTTATTGTCTGAAGGTACAAGGCTTAGAGCCCTTAATATTTGTTAAAATGATATCATCTATTAGGTACTCTACCAAAGTTGGTTTTCAAAATTTTCCTCTAGTGTCAAAATTAAAAAAGTGAACTTTTGATATTCAGTCTTGACTAGATTTTTTGACAAAGTGGTATTTCCATGTTGTCCATTTTTTTTTTTTTTTTGTTTGCAGTCATGAAAATTTTAAGGCTGTGTGATAATATGACCTTCACCACCAAATTCACTGATCAAAGTGCATTGAATATATTCCTACTCTGATCTTTTATTGAGTTAACAATAGATTTAACCACTAATCTGATAATAAGAATTAGATATGCATTATGACAATCTTCAATTGTATAGAAACAAAAAAAAAAATCTGTTCCTACACAACTATTTAGTGTTGTATTATTGCGGTGGCATAGCATTTTTCTCAAATGCAATCTTGTTTTGTTGTTGTTTTTTTTTTTGTGTGTGTTTTTAAGGCCCGAAAGAATTTTTTTTGTGTGTGTGTGTGTTTTTATATGACGGAAAGAATTTCGGGCATATTAATTATGTTATAACCCTGGCATCTGTCCGTTAGAAATTTGGTTTCTGGAGCATAATTTAAGTTCCATTTAGCCCACAATACTCAAACTTTATAGGATGATTGTTCATATTGGGTAGAAGACCCCTATTGGTTTTTGGGGTCACAAGGTCAAAGGTCAGGGTCACTGTTACCTTAAAACTGAAAACAGTTTCCGGAGCATAACTCAAGTTCCATTTGGGCCACAATATTCAAACTTCAAAGGATGATTGGGGTCCATATTGGGTAGACGACCCCTATTGAAATTTTGGGGTCAAAGGTCCCAAGGTCACTTTTACCTTTTAAAACCCTGAAAACAATTTCCGGAAGCCATAACTTAAGTTCCATTTGGACCTGCCAAATATTGAAACTTCATCGGAGAAATTGGGTCCCAATATTTGATAGGGAAGAACCCCTTATTTGATTTTGGGGTTACAAGGTAAAAAGGTCAAGGTCACCATTTCCTTAAAACTGAAAACAGTTTCCGGAGCAGAACTTAGTTCCATTTAAAGCCACAATATTCAAACTTCAATAGTAATGATTGTCCCATATTCCGGTAGAAAAGACCCCTATTTTTTGGGATCACAAGGTCAAGGGTCACTAGCTATTACTTAAAAACTGTAAACAGTTTTCCGGAGCATTACTTAAGTTCCATTTTGGCCCACATATTCATCAAATTCTATAGGATGATTGGTCCATATTGAATAGAAGACCCCTATTGATTTGGGTTACAGGTCAAAGGTCCAAGGTCACCAATTTCCTTAAAACTGAAAAACAGTTTTTCCGGAGCATGGAACTTAAGTTCCCATTTAAGGGCCACAATATTTCAAACTTCATAGGGATGTGGGGTCCATTATTAAGATAGAAGACTCCTAAATTGATTTTAGAAGGTGCACAAGGTAAAAAAGGTCAAGGGTCAAAATTACCCCTTAAAACTGAAAAACAGTTTTCCCCGTGAGCATAACTTAGTTTTCCATTTAAGCCACAATATTCCAAACTTCAATAGGAAATGATTGTCCATATTGGGGTAGGAAAGACCCCTAGTTGAGTTTGGGGTCACATTAAGGTCAAGGTCACTATTTCTTAAAACTGAAAACAGTTTCCGCTCATAACTTTAGGGTATTAATCAACTTACAGCTTGTAATGTTTCAAAAGGTCAGGGTCACAATAATCTTTAACACTGGAAAAAATTGTGGTTTCTGGAAGCATGGGACTTTTTAAGTTCCAAATTTGGGCACAGTGGGTTCAAACTTCATAGGATATTGTTACTTTTGATAGAAAGACCCTATTGATACTTTTAAATTTACTTCCCATTCGTAAACAAATGCCTTTATCCTTCACTAAAAAAAAAACACACTTAAAACGGGGCCAGATATAATCTCTGCCTAGCAGTGCTCTTGTTGTATTTTTGTCTCTGAGAATGAAATGATGGGTGGTGATAAAATTCAACTGAGTTTATTTCTTGGAAAGGGACCATTCAACCAAAACAGGAAGTCTATAACGGATTTATCAACCATTAGAAATGTGGAAGATTGTGGCCCAAAGACAGGACTTTCAACACAAACCAGTTGAGGAACCTTCCTGTTGACTGGTGTATCATTTTCAGTCAAAAAATTTAAAATCTTCTGGTTAAGAAAATTGGGAACATTTGGGATTTTTGGGAATAATACAAGAAAAGTTAAAATTCCCTAAAAATAAAGAAATACCTTCAAAAAGAAAAAAAGACAAAAACAAAACCCCTATGAGGACCAACAATATTCATTTAAAAGTACTTATTCCCCAAAAGGAAAAAAAAAACTTTGCGGGGAAGAAAACAAAAATGCATTTGGGAAAGGAAAATGATATAAACGGGGCACAGGGAACTTCCTTTAAAATTTTGGGAGTTTAAAAATTTTTACTGTCCCAGAAGGCACTGGTTTTACTAATTGTTTTAAATTTAAATGTAATTTACTTAACTATATTTTACCTTTAAAAATTCCCGGGAATTTTTTTTAAACTTTCATGTACTGGGTTTAGAACTTTTCATTTTTTAGGGTAAAATGTTAACTGGCCGGGGTTTCTAATTTGGGGAGACTTCAAAATATTTTCCCAAGGGGTCCAGGTGTTCGAGTCCCTGTCAGGCCTGCACATTTTTCTCAACCTTCTTGATACAAGTTTCACATGACTGTGAAATATTTTTCCAATCATACATTTGGTATCAAAAAAATTGTTCCCTTTTATGTTGAAGGCAAAGAAGAAAATCAGACAGATTTCTTTCAAAATGGTAGGGGGGGTCTAAGTGAGATTCTGGAAAAAAAAAAGTGAGAGGTTTTAGGTAAGATTCTCCAAAAAGATGGGACGGTTTTTACATTTTAGAAGGAGGATTCCCACAAGCCGGGAGGTTTTTTTAATGAGATTCTCCCAAACAGGTGGGAGGTTTTGTGAGATTCTCCCCAAAAAGGGGAGGTTTTAAATAAGATTCTCCCAAAAAGGTGGGGGAGTTTTAGAAGAGACTTCTCCCAAAAAAGGTGGGAGGTTTTAGTGAGAAATTCCCCAAAAATGGTTTGGGGTTTTTAAAAGAGATTCTTCTAAACAGATGGGAGGTTTTTAGTTAGATTCTCCAAAAGAGATGGGGGGGTTTAAGAGAGTTTCTCCAAAACATGGTGCGAGATTTTAATGAGATTCTCACAAAAGGTGGGAAGGTTTTTAGTGAGATTCTCACAAAAGGTGGAGGGTTAAGTTGTGAAATTGTCTTTAAAAAAAAAGGCGGGGGGGTTTTAGAGAGATTCCACAAAAAAAAGTTGGAAGTTTTAGTGAGATTTCACACAAATGGTGGAAGGTTTTTTAGTGTGGATTCTCACAGAAAGGTTGGTCAAATTTTTAGTGAGATTGTCACAAAAAGTGGGAGGTTTTATTTGAGATTCTCCTAAAAAGATGGAAAGTTTTAATGAGATTAAATTCCCCCAAAAAAGTGTTGAGATTCTCACAAGTAAAGTGGGAAAGGTTTTAGTGAAGATTCTCACAAAAAAATGGAGGGTTTTAGTTAGATTCTCCCTTTACATTATTATTAAAAGGGGGGGTTTAGTGAGATTCCTTTCCCTAAAATGGGAAATTTTTGCAGATTCCCCCAAAAAAAAGTTTTTAAGGGGTTTAAAAAGTTTTTCCCAAAAAGGGGGAATTTTAAATGAAATTCCCCAAAAAATGGGGGTTTTTAGAGAATTCTCACAAAAAGGGGGATTTTTGAGAATTTTTCAAAAAAGGTGGGAAAGGTTTTTGGGATTTTTCTTTAACCCCAAAAAGGGGGGAGTTTATCTTTAAAAAAAAATTGCAATCACCCTTTGGTTTCAAAGAGAAAAAAAAATGCTTTCCCGTTTAAATTTTTTTTGGGTTTTTTTGTTTTTAATTTTTATCCCCTTATCTGGGGTAGAAAAAAAGGAAAAAATGGGTCCCATTCAAAATTTTTCTTGATTCAATTTAGTCTATTTCTTTTCAGCACCCTTTTAAAACTATTTAAAAGAATAAAGATTAATCAGAACAAACCCGCCCCAAAAAAACCCAAATACTGTAAAAAAATTTTTGGTGCTCAAATTTTGTGAAAGACCCTTGGGGACTTGAATATTTGCAAATTTTTCCCTTTTATTCTAATTAAAAAAATTAATAGAAAGTTTAAAAAAACAATTTCCCTTCAAAAACCAAATTTTAACTGGGAAACAAAAAAAACTGGGAAACCCAAAAAATCAAAATTTAAAAAAAGAAAATTTTGGGGAGACCCCCAAATTTTTTTTTCAAAAAACTTTAGTAATTGATTTTTTTATATAAATATTTATACCCGCAAAATATTATGATATAGAAATTTCACTTTGTTTAAAAAGGGTTTACAAACAACTTTGTAAAATCAAAAAAAAAACGTTAAAGTAAAAAAAAATTTAAAGGGTTTTAAAAAAAACACAAAAAATTTATGAAATTGTTTGGGGTTTTTTTCATAGGAAAAAGTAAAGTTTTTCAATTTCTATTCAAATACATATTTTTTTGTTTTAGAAAAAAGAAAACTAAAATTTGCTTTGGGTTGACCCTGCGGAAAAAATACAATTTGGCACATGATAAACATTATTATGCCATTATAAGAAAAACCCTGCTAAAAAATCTACAAAAATGTTACACTTGAATTAAAGAGTAAATTGGGAATTGCAAGTTTAAAGTCATCGTCGGATACCCACGATTGGATAAACATGTCACTTAACATGTCAAATCAAAATAAATGATAATGGTTCGGCCCCCGTGGGTATCCGACTAATGGTTTTAAGTTAAAAAAGTTGTTTCAACTGCAAAAAAAAATGTGCAAAAAGTTTGAAAAAAATAAAATTATCTAAATTTTTCAGACAACAACGTAAACAAAAACATATAATAATTTTCGTAAATTATTTAAATTTTTCACTAAGAATCAAAAATTCTACTCTAAATAAGTAGAAAAGGTATAAAAAAGCAGCTCTTGCTGCAATGCTGAATTATAAATTAGGGTAAAAAAAGTTTCAAAAAATTTAAAAATTGATAATTTTTTTTTTTTAATGAACACCCTTGCAGGGATTAAAATTTCCGGAAAATTTACAAATGTAAAAACCAATAAGAAAAAAGGGAAAAGTCAATAACAAAACTTTTAAACAAATTCATTTTATAAAAACTTTTTAATGATTTTTCCATAAAAAAAAAATTTTTTTACCTCTAAAAATTGAGGAAATTTCAATAGTTTTGAAGGAAAGAAGCCAGAATACAATGCCTCAACCAAGGTATTAACTGTTTAACCACAACAAAAAAAAGTTAGAAAGCAATAAAATTTGGGGAAAACGTTGAAATATCTGTAGCCCAAAACATTGAAGGTCAATCTTTCTGGTTATTTTTAAAGGGCTATCCTTGAAG